>NW_015506267.1:642716-649661 GCF_001515645.1 Sinocyclocheilus grahami | reverse complement strand
ACCCTCCACCACCACTGATCCTAAATTAATTATATAACAATATTCTTTTTTTTTTAAAGTTGCGTTAAAAAATCACGGGTTTAATATGGTTCCTAACAAGCAACCATATTAAAAACAATATGGTTGCTTGTTAGGAAAACCTGACAAGCAACTTCGTTTCTTTACATCTATGTATTTAGTCGCTGTTTTTTCCAATATAGGCCTATTGTTGACACTGCCAATCAGTGCAACAATAACAGTGCTGTAGCGTGATTCCTCATCGTCAGCTCATTTATTGATAATTAATAATATTGATTATAATAACATTGGGCTTGTTTTTGAAGTTGTGGTTGCTTATTTATCTTGCGGGAGTTGGCAACACTGATGGCAGGCTTTACACTGCTGCTTGCTCAGTTTAAGTAAAACGAGTCAATGCAGTGCAATTCTAAGTCATTTTAGCAACTTGATTTCATTCATTGCGTTCAATGCTCCTAAACTCGGAAATTTGGAAGTTTTTCCCATTTGTTTTGGGACTGCTCAAATAACACACACACACACACACACACACACACACACACACACTTCGTGTATTATGTGCAAGACTTTATGAATTTAGTTCTTTGACATTTGATGCACAAGACATGGTCGAGTAGTAACAATGGTAAACGTTCCAGTGAATATATGCAACGCAGACAACAGAAATAAATTATTTTAGTCTTAAAATGACTTTTAATCCATGTATGTTAGCTTCCAGGTCATTTATACTCATGCACTTCTATAGGTTGACTCGGTGTCCATGTTTGCCAACAGCAGCTGCATCAACATTCAGCTTAACTCAAAGAAGGTGATAAAGGTTTTGAGCGACATAAATGTGAGCATATTAAGTTTATTTTTCACAAGTCCTTTAAAAAGACACTAGCTGTGCCTGTGCGAAATGCTTTGCCCCATTCATGACTTTGAAGGTCAAAAGGTGAAGTATGGAACAGTATGGGAAAAATATGAATGGTCGTTTGGTGCCCTCTAGCGGACATTATTAGCTACTACAACACACTGTGACCCATCATGGCGGTGTCCTCTTGTCTCATATCCAGGCTGACACTGGGGTGAGATTTTAAAACGTTGCATTTGTCTTAACGGCCATACATGTTTTTAATGTATTTGAAGTCATTATAACATTTTATAGCAGGACACTTTTGTCATGCAAGTCAAAAAGCTAAAGTTGTCTTTCAGTGCATAGGTCATGTGGACTGAATGCAAGCTAACCACAATATTGTTTTCAGTATTTATACTGTGTATCAAACAGAATACATAAAATGTATTTAGCTTGTTTAAGGAATTAGACTAAATGTTGCATTGTAACAATATTTGGAGCATATGTCATTTGAAGTAATATTTTTGAAAGGTGTAGAAGTTTTTGTGCATATCAGAGCTTTATTGATCAGATGGTCAGATAACACTGGTTTCCTGTGTTTCAGGAGGCGGCAGTGGCATGGGCAGGGCCGTGTGTCAGAGATTCGCCTCTGAAGGAGCTTCTGTAGTAATGGCTGACCGCAATGAGGAATCAGCCAATCAGACCCTGGAACTGCTGTCACGTGACCACAAAGGTCAGGGGCACCTGGCCCTGGGGGTGGACGTGTCATCAAAGGACAGTGTGGCGAGACTAGTGACAAGTATACAGGTGTCTGTGCCGTTCCTGGGCTAGTGGGCTCTTCTGGAGCTCGAGGGGTCAGTGATAAAACAGGAAGTTCATGTGTTTGTCTTGTTTTCTTCCAGCCGCCCGTCTGTGTGTGTGAATGCAGCCGGGATCACTCAAGATGCATTCCTTCCCAAGATGGAAGAAGATGAATTTGACAAAGTCATTGAAGTCAATCTCAAGGTACCGCAGTCCAGAGTCTAACTCTAGTGTTTAGTTCTGTCAGGACCACTATCGACAAAGATGATTGACAATTAGCATACAGTTTGGATTGGTGGTATGGTTCTGTTCTGGGCAAGAACTCCATGCGCATCCATGCAGCCTAGCATGGATGAGAGCAGGGAGAGCAGCGATAACCCCCCCAGGGTAAACAGAACAGAACCAACATAAATGTATTGCAGATATCGTTAAAGTTCAATAATGTTATGTACACATTTTAGAATTAGTCTGATTCAAAGGAGAATCAGAAGACTGAATCCTGACTGACAGAGGAGGAGCTGGGGATGGAGGAGGGTAATTAGCTATTGAGCAATGCGAAAACTGCTGATACTACAGCGGACCTTATATATGAATGCTTAGATAGGTGTCGTATTCCCATAGGTTGATGGGGATCAGCTGAGAGTCAGCTGATGCGAGCTTGACTAACGTGACCTGCCAGAATTAACACTACGCTTGATTTCTTTTCAACTTTGACTTCAATGTCATTTTAAGTGTGTAAGTGTATTTGTGTGAACAGGGTCCATGCATTTCTGGAACAGTGGGGCTTGATTAACTATCAGGTGGATTCAGAGAGTCGGCCCACTCCAATGGGGCCTCCACCCACCTCACACTTTCATGTGCTGGCAGATACTCCATCAAGTCTGGTACCACTACAGCCTAAGGCATCCCAGGTAAAATAAAGCAGTCTTTTCCTGCTATAGGTGTGATCCACACAGATTTTCAAACTCAACACCTTTAAAGGGAGCTGAAGGCATTAACATATTAACTAGGAAAAAAGTTAAATAAAATATTTTATTTGATTGACAGCCCTAAAAAAAAATTCTGTGTGAGTTTTTGTCTTCACTTTAGATTATCTAAGCTGTTTTTTGTTGTTGTTCCCACCAGACTTCATCCTCTCAGCAGATGCTCTCAT
This sequence comes from Sinocyclocheilus grahami, assembly GCF_001515645.1. Lineage (NCBI taxonomy): Eukaryota > Metazoa > Chordata > Actinopteri > Cypriniformes > Cyprinidae > Sinocyclocheilus > Sinocyclocheilus grahami. Next base: position 646,857 of record NW_015506267.1, on the reverse strand, counting down.
TCCCAGACAAAGTCAAGGACAAACCAGCCGACTTGCAGAACTTTGGGTTGAGGACAGATGTGTACAGTAAGAAGAGCGGCCCAGCTAAAGTAAGAGCGCCCATCACAAATGGGGTAGAGAGAAAATTAGAATGTGTCAGGTTGAAAGGAATTTTGGAATATGAAGTATGAAGATGATTCTGAGTGCTATGAGAAAGATTTAGGACCTTCTTCTGTCATTCCACAGACTAAAAATGCTGCCAGTGCCACTCGGGAATGGACAGACCAGGAGACACTGCTACTGCTGGAGGTACAATGTAAACATATAAAATGTCCAAGACTCTCTGAGTCCACTAGTCAAAATGCTTGAGTTTAGCATTTTTTTCAATTTGATACGATTTTTAAACATGATTTACACTACCGTTCAAAAGTTGGGGTTCGGTAAGATTTGTAATATTTTTGAAAGAGGTATTTTATGCTCACCAAGGCTGCATTCATTTGATTAAAATACAATAAAACCATAATATTATGAAATATCATTACAATTTAAAATAATGTTTCTATGTTAATATATTTTAAAACGTAATTTATTCCTGTGATGGCAAAGCTGAATTTCAGCAGCCATTACTCCAGTTTTCTGTCACATGATTCTTCAGAAATCATTTTAATAAGCTGATTTGGTGCTCAAGAAACATTTACAAACAAGTAACAAACAAGTATTATCAAAGTTTTCAACGGCTGTGTTGATTAATATTTTTGGAAACTGTGGTACATTTTTTCAGGATTCTTTGATGAATAGAAAGTTTTTAATGAGAATTCTTAGAATTTTTTGTAAAAGTCTTAAATGTCACTTTTGATCCTTTTAGTCCTTCAAAAGTATTAATTAAAAAAAAGTCTTACTGACCCCAAACTTTTGAACAATAGTGTAAACTTGACTTTTTCCACTTAACAATTCCTGTTTGTTTTCAGGGTCTAGAGATGTGTAAAGATGACTGGAATAAAGTATCGGAACACGTGGGCAGCCGCACACAGGATGAGTGCATCCTCCACTTCCTGCGTCTACCGATCGAAGACCCCTACCTGGAGGATAGCTCCTCCTCCCTAGGCCCGCTGGCCTATCAGCCAGTTCCTTTCAGTCAGGCGGGGAATCCTGTCATGAGCACTGTGGCGTTTCTAGCCTCTGTGGTCGACCCTCGAGTGGCTTCTGCTGCAGCTAAATCAGCACTTGGTGAGAAGATACAATATTAAAGTGATAGTTCACACATAAATAAAAACCATAATTTAATTAGACTTGAAATGGCTGTATCTGAATGATTTCTTTTTGTCTTTTTTTCTGTATGCAACAATAGTGAATAAGAATCGGGTGCTGTCAAGCCCCAAAAAAGACTTGTTTTGTATTTTTTTACATGAGCACAATGTTTCTCTTTCTTTTTCTCAGAGGAGTTCTCTCGAATGAAGGAGGAGGTACCAGCTGCATTGGTGGAGGCTCATGTGCGTCGAGTGGAGGAGGCGGCCAGAGCAAGCGGGAGGCCAGACCCTCTCTACGGCCTGGAGGGCAGCGGCATCGCAGGAACCGGCCTCGAGGATTCTGACAAACCCTGTAAGAGAACAAACATTTTCACTTGTTTTATGCTTTTTGGAGCATAGTGAGAGACAAAATAACTGTGTATGTTTGTTTTTCAGCTGAGGATGGAAGTGAGGAGAATAAGAGCAGTGATGGTCAATCTAGCCAAGATAAAAGAGAAAATAAGGTAACTGTTACTACAGCGGACCTTATATATGAATGCTTAGATAGGTGTCGTATTCCCATAGGTTGATGGGGATCAGCTGAGAGTCAGCTGATGCGAGCTTGACTAACGTGACCTGCCAGAACTAACGCTATGCTTCATTTATGAACATGTCATCATATACAGTCATGAGATATGCGCCATCTAGAGTTTCATGACTGAACTATTCAGTATATTTATACAATTAAAGTGTGAATAATTTATACTGAACCCACTTTTAAAAACAATCAAGTTGACACAGGAGAAAATGTGTTGATGTGTGGTTTAATGGGAACTTTTGGACAAGTCAAGGAATGAAAACAGTCGACATTTCAAAACCCAGACTAATAGAGCAGAAACAAAATGCATCATTTAGACGAAGGGTTTGAAGGAAAGTGGGCAGATTACATATGGTGGTTTCACCAAGACACACGCTGTTCAGGTGTTTAAAGGTGTAAATGGGAGTTTGGCTCAGAAGAGTGCAGATGCAGATCAAATATTAGCAAAAGCATCATGTGACCATGACAGCAGGGAAAAGAACAACAAATGAGTCCAACAGCTCTTTAAATAGATGATATATTACACAAACAGATTTCCAAGTACTTACATAAAACAAGTTTTAGCACCATATTTTATAAAGACAGATGTTCGTCTTTCACTGACAAAAACTGTCCTAGCGGTATTGTCCTTGTGAGAAAACCACACAAACAACTTTTAATTCACAAATACTTTTTTATAGCTTTTCATTCCCCTCACCATGTTAAAAAAAAAGAAAAGAAACAAAAAATATACATAAAAAAAAGAAACCACCATCATTTTTCTTCCCTCTCCTTCCTCTTCCTGTCCCTTCTCCACTGCTGTCTGAATCCGGAGACATTTTTGTGTTTGTGTCTCCACCTGCACCAAACTCTCCTCAACCTCAAGCTGCAATGGAAATACACTAATAATGCAACATGATCTAATATCACCAAGTAAGTATATATTTATCATACAGAGAAGGCAGATTTGCTTTCTGGGGTTTGATTTACATATTTAATAGATTGATGAAAAGCTACAGGAAATAATTACAGTTGAATACCACATTATTTTGTACTGCAAGTGTTGGTCATTTTCTTGTGAGCACCTGTTTGTTTCACAAAATAAATACAATAAAATATTTCTGTACAAATGGTTCTTATGCACAATTCCAGCCTGAACACTGTCTGCACGAAAGGTCAAAGGTCACAAACCCGTGGGTTTGTCAATACTCAATGCTGTGGGCCAAAATAGCAAAAGTGTTGAAAGCGTGCATATTATCAGAGAAGTTTTTTTTTTTTTTTGAAAGACCTCTGTAATGAAATAATAACCAGCTTATTATACTTTCACTAAAAATACTGAACTGGTAAATCGGCAGCATGTTCACGGCATGTCTAAAAAAATTTTTAATTCTTACAGATTTGATCATTCTATAATAAATGTACAACATTATCAAATTCAATACACTTTTACACTATAAATGGCTTTTCATTGCATACGCTGATGACAGTTGCTGGTGTGATTTGAAATCATTCTAATGGAATTTTCCGTTCCTCAGTTTAAATGTCGCACCTGCAGATCATTCTACTCTATAAGGAAAGGAAGGAAGTGAGGAGGGGGCGGTGATCAGGCATGGAGGTAGGAAGAGTGGAACGTCTCGGAAGAGAAACAGTGGGGAGGGGAGCTGTAGGAGAGAGAGGGGGCCGAAACGGGAGGGTCTTCCGCTTTAGGCCAGCAGTATCTGCTCCAACACAGAATATCTTCTTTTCTCTCCTGCGAGAACGGCTTTCTTCTCCTCCGTTGCTGGGAGTGTTTTTCCCTGGGTGTGTACTTTGTGTGCAACTTTGTTTCACAACAATGTGTGTGTGTGTGTGTGTGCATGTGTGTGAGTCTATGTGTCCCACTGATTACACGTAATTTCAAATGTCTTTTTTTAGTGTTGGCACATCTCTATGTGGTGGTATTTATGTCTAGGTTTTAAGTGCATGATTAAGGAGTATGTGTGTGAATGTGTGTGTTCTCGTTTGTATTGGTGACTGTATTCTCCTTGCCCTCAGCACGGGTGTGTTTATCCCAGGAAACAGACAGGTCCCACTTCAAAACCAAATTTCTGATTGTCCTCCCCAAAGTCTGAGATCCTGATGTCCAGCAGAGGGAGCTGCTCCACCTGAGGCGTGTTCACCTCCAGCACCGTCCTGTCCAAGCCTTTACGATACTGCAGAGGGAAAAGGTGGAAAAAAATATTTAGGAATATACCTCAACCATTGTATTATGTTAAAAGTCTGGGTATGATTATGTTAATTGTATTCAATAAAAGTCACCAAAAATCACACTATTTTGAAAAAAACATATAATATTTGAAAGAAAAAAAAAAAAAAAATA
>NW_015506267.1:603575-642662 GCF_001515645.1 Sinocyclocheilus grahami | reverse complement strand
TAAATATAGATAAAAATAAATATATATATATATATATATATATTTTTAAAATTTTCAAATAGTTTTTTTGTGTGTGTGTCTTTGTGAAACTTCGAACAATAAAACCTGGAGTTAGCCATTTCAAGATCATGGGATCGATTCCCACACATGAAAATATATGCCTTCAGCACAGTATACAAAATGTCTTTGTTTCAATACTTCTGCCATAACAAAATTTATGTTTTACATTTTACAATACATCATAATAATATATGATGTATGCAGATTCCACAACATTGCAGGCATGTTTATGACCCTAAACAAGAAAGAGTCCATTTCAGGATTTCTGACAACTCATAAATGTGTTCGGGTCAAACTGACCCAGAACATAATATAAGGGTTAAGATAATCAAAAAAGTAAAGGAAAAAATATATATGTATGTATATACACGCACACAAGACCAACTACCCATCAAGCTCAAACATTTGTAATAATATTGCATTTTGGGTTCAGTTAAAACGTTCTAAAAACACCCCAAATAGTACATTAAAAAGTAAATTTAATATTAATTGAACAAAAAAATGTACATTAAAAACATCCCAAAATCTTTTCATTACTTAAAATGCTTATATAGTGCAATCGCTAGCTTTTAAACATACTGCCATCTTTTATCTATTTATTTGTTTCTGTTAACTTACAGAGCAGCCGTCGGTGAGGGCTTTGATGTAGGGGCTGGTCTCGTAGCTGAGCTCTTCATCGTTGGCACCCTGGAAGAGTAGTGCCCTCTGGTACACGCTGTCGCTCGTGAGGTCCGCCCAGGCCACTGATCGCTGGCAGTGGTAGGTCAGGTTTTGACGGGCCTGAACGCTGAGCAACCGCAAGAATCCCAGCTGGACAACACCCACGGGCTCCATGTATGTATATACACGCACACAAGACCAACTACCCATCAAGCTCAAACATTTGTAATAATATTGCATTTTGGGTTCAGTTAAAACGTTCTAAAAACACCCCAAATAGTACATTAAAAAGTAAATTTAATATTAATTGAACAAAAAAAATGTACATTAAAAACATCCCAAAATCTTTTCATTACTTAAAATGCTTATATAGTGCAATCGCTAGCTTTTAAACATACTGACATCTTTTATCTATTTATTTGTTTCTGTTAACTTACAGAGCAGCCGTCGGTGAGGGCTTTGATGTAGGGGCTGGTCTCGTAGCTGAGCTCTTCATCGTTGGCACCCTGGAAGAGTAGTGCCCTCTGGTACACGCTGTCGCTCGTGAGGTCCGCCCAGGCCACTGATCGCTGGCAGTGGTAGGTCAGGTTTTGACGGGCCTGAACGCTGAGCAACCGCAAGAATCCCAGCTGGACAACACCCACGGGCTCTCCACTCAAGTCAACATATGAAAACTACAACATAAAAGAAAACAGTGATTCACAATATAATGAACTCGACTGCAATATTTCTTAGATTTTGATGATGAATAACTTCTGGTTGTGTTGTCGCTGCAAATCACTCTCAGTGTAAACACCCATTAAAGGGAGAGTTCACCCAAAAATGAAAACCCTCAAGCTGTTCTTTCTTCTGCTGAACACTAAAGAAGATATTTTGAAGAATCTGGGAAACCAAACAGTTTCTGGACCCCATTGACCTCCATTGTATTCTTTTTCATAATAAGGAAGTCAGTGGGGACCAGCAACTGTTATGATGACAGAATTGTCATTTTTGGGTGAACTATCCCTTTAATAACGAGCTTTTGGTTCATTTGTGCATATTACTTGGCTAAATGAAACATGGATTGAAGAGAAGATTCTGAAGAGTTCTTGAAGTGATAAACTCACCTGGCTGCCCTTTGCAAACTGACTAAACCAGGACCCAGGCTTCTCCTTTGGCCAAGTGTTCATCTTCACCTATGGCAGAATTAAGGACTAGTAAATTCAGACAAGTCAAGACTTCAGAAGTCTAAGGATGTCGCAGTAAAGTATAAACATATAAAAATGAATGCCAGCAAATTCTTACATTCTCTACTGCTTTGCTGGGATACAAGCACGTCTCTCCCCCGGCAGTGAAGTTACAGTAAACCTTGAATGAGTCCCGGGCGCAGCCTTGATTTGGATCAATCCAGTACTCGCCTGAATAAAAGAATAAGAATGATTAGAATGTCTAATGGCTCACCATTGGTTACGGAATGTGTCAATCACATAGTAACCATGACGATCATACCGTCTTTCAGATTTGGTTGGCTGAGGTGGAGGTCCTGGCAGGTGCGGGCGGGGCTTTCCTGTGTTCCCAGCGGGAAGCGCATGCTCTCGATCTCCTGGCGCAGGGAATTGAGCGAGCTGAAGATCTCCTCCATACCTTCATTAGCGGTCAGGAACTCTGTGCCCGTGGCATCGGCAGCCTCAGTCTCAGAGAGCATCTTACTGGCATCGATGGAGCGCTTGGACTTCTTAGGGAACTGAATAGGCAGCGGCTGAATGACATCACCAGGTGGTCCCTAAAGAAAAAACTAAATTCAGCTGCATTTCAAGGAACTCTGGGATGTGCTGATCTCCTTTTATTTGTCTTGAATGAAGATGCCAAATGATGACTGTACAACATCTTGCGTTTTGTATTGTAGATAACAGATACGACTCACAGGTGGTCCTGGTGGTCCTTGTACACCTTTTTCTCCTTTAGGACCAGCTCCACCCTGTACAAAAGAGAAAGACATTAAGAAATTAGTGCCATTTTAGTGTAAAGTATAAGAAATGTGACATGTATAATGCTTTACGTAAACATTACCTCACATAATATGGCTCATGATTTACTTCTCACAATACATTTGATCTTAAGTACAAATATTTAAGGAAGGATTACTCACAGTGGCACCTTTAGCTCCTTTGATACCCCTCAGACCCTGTGAGAAACATCACATCCATTCAGCTTTGATCGAGGAAACCAGTGTTTTGCGATGATATATTTTGGTGCTTCAGAGCTCAAGTTAAGTAGTCATAGTTTCAAGATTTTTTTTAAGGTTTAACAAAGGATTAATCATGAAGAATCAGTGTACTTCAAAGTACTTAAGACATGTTTCTCCACAAAATTCAGAGTTTGGTATGATAAACAGCTCTACAGAAGTGAGAAATGGTAATGAAAGTTTACTCACAGGCATACCAGCAGGACCTGCAGGACCAAGAGGACCCGTTCCTCCAGGCATACCCTAACAAAACACATCAAGAAATGAAAGAAAGAAGAAAACTAAATATGGTATTTGTTGATATGAAATAGGATATGAACTGGGAAAGTTTTACATGTACACTACCCTTCAAAGGTTTGGGGATGCACAGACTTTTAAAAATGTTTTAGAAAGAAGTCTCTTCTGCTCACCAAGGCTGCATTTATTTGATAAAAAATACTGTAAAGCATTACTATAATTTAATATAACCGCTTTCTATTTTTAATACATTTGAAAAATTAGTAATTTATTCCTGTGATCAAAGCTGTATTTTCAGCATCATTACTCCAGTCTTCAGTGTCACATGATCTTCAGAAATCATTCTAATATGCTGATTTGCTGCTCAACAAACATTTCTGATTATTATCAATGTTGAAAACAGTTGTGCTGCTTCATATTTTTGTGGAAACTGATAAATTTTATTTCTCAGGATTCTTTGATGAATACAAAGTTCAAAAGAACAGCATTTATTTAAAATAAAATCCTTTGCATTATTATAAATGTCTTTACTGTCACTTTTGAGCAATTTATCGCATCCTTGATGAATATTTAAACATTAATTTCTTTTAAAAAAATCTTACAGACCACACTTTTGAACGGTAGTGGCTGTGGTGTGATTTTGATGTGCGGAGGACGTGACCAGACTTCACATACCGTTTCTCCCTTGTGTCCTGATGATCCCTGAGGTCCCGGCAGGCCTCGGTCTCCCTTCTCTCCTTGTTCTCCTGGAGGCCCGATCAGACCGAGCATACCTGGATGTCCCTTCTCACCCTTAGCGCCGGGGTCACCACGAAGACCTGGCAAACCTGGAGGACCCTGTGAGAGGAGCGGAATATTTGGCATTCAATATACATACATCTATTTCATGTAACTATAATAATAGTTCACTTCTTCGTGTATACTTGTATATTGAAAACTCAATTTATTACTGTATATTTGATAATACAGCGGGTCTTTGTTAAGAAGATTATAACGGCACACTCACAAGTATATTATTACCAACAAACATGAGACACAAAAAGTCTCAAAAGACCAAAACAACATAACCAGAGATCTCTCTGATGTAATGCGATATACGGATCTGTCTGTGTTACTGTGTTACTGTGTTAATTGCTCAAGATTGTTAAATAATTATTGAATACTGATTGTGGTGTAAATATGTTTCACTTGTGAGTAACTCGATTTATGATGTTCTCAGTTTTGAGGAAATTGTAACTTGACAAATGTTTGTTGCTAAAATGTTGGTTATAATGATCTTGTAAGTGAGTGTGCTGTTATACTCTTCATTTTTCCCCCTGCACCTCCATAAGGAGTGCGTTTGCTGTAATGCTCTAATACAGAGGGTCTTACCATTGGTCCAGGGGGTCCCTTCTGGCCAGCAGCACCTGGAGCGCCTTGCTCACCCTAAATACAGTTATCAATTGTCAGAAGATCATCTGATAAACACTATATTAGTTTTTACTAAATAAACAGAAAAAAAAATCCACAATTCCAATATCATACCACTGTTCCAGGCAACCCTCTTAGACCCTCAGTTCCTGGTTTTCCTGGTGTACCCTGTGCCCCCACGGGGCCAGTCTTTCCTGGAGGGCCCAGGGCACCTGAATCCCCCTAGAAAAAAAACAGATTATAGGAGGAAAAAAAACTACAAAAAGCCTGTTTATTTGTTGTAACTATATTCTCTCTTAGTCTCACCTTGCTTCCTTTCTCTCCCTGACGACCCTCTGGTCCCCTTGTGCCTGGAGGACCCTGGAATATGAACATTAACACAGTTTAAAGTCCAGAAATATGTATATTTCTATGGGTTCCATCCTGTACAATATTTTTTGTAGACCAAATATTTAACAAATTACTCAGATTACTCATCTACTACAGTGAAATACACAATCAATGATCTAAAATTACAAGGCTCACAAATTAACATGAGAGTGGTTATGTTGGGATGTGGTGAAATATGGTGATCTTACTCTCTTTCCTGGAGGTCCAGGTGGTCCGTTCTCACCAGTTGGTCCAGGTGAACCCTAAAGCCATACAAAGATAGTACTCAGTGAACACAATATATCGTGAAAAAACACCTTATAAGTATGCATAAGGAAGATGTGCACTTTATAAACAGGAGGATGATCACTCACAGCTTCTCCTTGTTCTCCATCCTCTCCTCTTTCACCCTTTGCACCATCTTGGCCCTGTAAAGAAGGTCAGACATTTTTTTTCTTGCACAGATGAATCATATACAAAGACCAGGAACATGTACGAAGAATGTACGAAGGGTCATATTCAATTTCATGTTGACTTGAAGTGTCATGTATTAGTATGTAAATGACAGCTCTACTCACTCGTGGTCCAACTTCACCAGGGGGACCAGGATCACCAGGGAAACCAACGGGACCCTTGAAAACACAAATATCAGCTGCCGAAGAGTCACAGATAGACCTGTTTCTCATTTCAAAGCTATGTCATGTTTAATACATACGGGGTTTCCTTTGGGTCCATCATCTCCAGGGGGTCCTTTTCCACCAGCAGGACCAGAGGTGCCCGGATGCCCAGCCTCTCCCTTCTCACCACGCTCTCCTCTCGGGCCCTGACATTGGATAAGCAAACCAATAAGGTGTTAGCTGTGATTATATCTACTAAATAAATATAAATGTAAGTCTTTTTTTTTTTACAAGTTCAGAGGATGATAAAAATTTCAACAAAAAAAATTCTCACTGTTTTTCCTGGCTCTCCACCAACACCAGGTTGTCCAGATTCACCAGGCTCACCCTGGCAATACAAATAAAACAACGTCAAGTGCCAACAAATCAGAACTGCTAATCTTGTCAATCATAAAGTCATCATCCATGCAGAAAGATTAACTTTTTTATACTTGCCTTCTCTCCTATGGGACCTGGATTACCCAAACCTCCTGGAGGACCTTGAGGACCCTGAAAAATTAAGGATATGCATTCAATTATCCAAACAATGCTAAATTAATTGACCGCAGAATGCCATGATTGACCAATCTGAATAAAGTATTTCAGAGAGTCATTGCATTGTGATTATAACACAAATAATAATGAACTGTAATCATCTGTAAATTATTATTTATAGTACAAATTAAGTTACTTACATCAGCACCATTAGGACCAGCTGGACCACGTGGACCTGGTGGACCAGGAGGACCCTACAGAAATACATGATCAGAAATGATTAGGATATAGGCATCACATATGTTTATTCTAAGGGTGATTCAAAATGCTAGAGCATCATATGTTGCATTATAAACATCAATTGTACCTTTAACTGCCTTTAAATAAAAATATTAAGACTCACCATTGGCCCAACATCTCCCGTCTCTCCTTTTTCTCCAGCTGGGCCTGGTAAACCCTAATGAATGTGAACGAAGTGTTAATAGCTAAAACATCCAGTATGTAGATTTTAATGGGTAAGAGTGAATACAACACAATCTGTACCTGCAGTCCAATAGGGCCTGGAGGCCCAGGGAATCCTCTTGTCCCTTCATCTCCCTTAGCGCCGAATGGTCCCTGTTGACCTCTTGCACCTGTCTCACCATCAGCACCCTGAGAAGAGATTTGAAATGGGGTCGACCACAAGCAGATATAACCTTTTGACTACCTATGAATAGTAGCATGACTTTGTTGGCATCAAATCACACTCACAGCTGCACCAGGCTGTCCAACAGGACCCATTGGCCCAAGTGGACCAGGAGGACCCTGTGAATGTGCAAATAATTGATTATAGATTGATATTATGCTCACCAAAATAAGTGAAACAAAATCTAAGCATGCAAGTTTTTTTTTCTAATTTTAGGACTCCTTGAAAAGGCTTGGAACTCGTTACAATGTTGATGTATTTTCTTTGGAAACAAGACATATTAAAATTATGAAGATTTCTTAAACGAAAGTTAATTTACTCACATGTTCTCCCTTGGATCCTTTACCGCCCTTTTGTCCTGGCTCTCCAACCTCACCCTATACAAAAAAACAGTTACATTTTATATTTGACAAGAACATCCACATAACTGTGAAGATTTGAGATTGAGATATGAAGAGGTTGCTTACCTTGTCTCCATCCTCTCCAGCAGTACCTGGAGGTCCAGCAGGGCCTGGGAGACCAACTGGGCCTTGGATGCCATCACGACCAGCTGGACCAATTGGACCTTTCTCCCCCTGTAAAACAGGATTATCTTATTTGACAGGCCTATATATAAATATTAGAGATAAGGTGCAAACCTAGAGTAGACACTTACTGGCACTCCTTTTTCTCCCGCAGCTCCAGGAGGCCCCTGAGGTCCAGGTCGTCCAGGCGGGCCGACAGTACCTGCAGTGCCAGCTGCTCCTCTCTCCCCAGGTGATCCCTGCATAGAAATTCAGTTAGGGTAACAGACTGAAAGACCATCATATAATTTCTTAATTTCTCAAAATTAAGATCATAAACATCTGGGAATTATTATCATTATTATTTAATCCTAAAATCAAAATAAAAAAGTAAATAATGTTTTTTTATCATCTTTATGACAATTAAGCACATAATTAATTTTCTCTCTCTAACCCACTGAAATGTGAAAATAGAGTTCTCTTTATGAAAAATATATTTTATAAAAATAATTGAAATATTAAATATTATTTAAATTGTATACATTTGTAAACTACAAGCACAATTGTAAGTACAGAATACACTATGGTATTGTATGAGCAGTATGAGCAATATCAATATGAATTCATAAGTCGGCCCTAATCATTAATTAATGTCGCTACACTCTTAAAAATAAAGGTTTTTGCAGTGATGCTATAGAAGAACCATTCTGAGTTCCCCAAAGAACTTTTCAGTTCTTATACACTTATAGTGTAAAGAACATATTATAATCTAGAGAACATTTCTGCAGTATAAAAACCTTTTGTGCAATTAAAATGTTTTATGGATGTTAAAGGATCTTCATGGAACCATTAATTGCAATAAAGAACCTTTATTTTGAAGAGTGTATCTACGTGATATTTCATATTCTGGTTATTATGAGCAACATACAGCAGGTCCAGGTGGTCCAGCAGGGCCTTCATTTCCTTTCAGTCCTCCAGTGCCCTATGAAAACACAAAGGTAGAGCTCAGAAAACACATTTAGAAAAGGTTTTATAATATAAACTTCACTAAGCAGAATGGGTGAGACTTATTACTGGAGTTCCTGACAGTCCTCTCTCTCCTGGGAATCCTCTCAGTCCATGGGGTCCGTCTTTACCGGGGCCGCCGGTGGGACCGGGATCTCCTTTGGTTCCCTCTTTACCAGAAGGCCCAGGAAGACCTTGCTCACCGGGTGGTCCTGGGGGTCCTGGGTGACCACGCTCACCCAGCTGACCAGTCTCACCAGAGGGACCCTAAACAAGAACTAGATTTGAGTAAAGCTTGTACAGTTCCATACATTTCTGAATCGATTTTAAAGATTTATTAATTTTTTTGAAATTTTATTAACAGTTTCTCGAGAAAGAAACCCATTTTGCTCGATAAAAGCACAAAACTCACCTGTGGTCCAACAACTCCCGGTGGCCCAGGGGGTCCAGTTTTGCCTTGGAAACCCTAAGAATACAATGTGAAAAATATATGTTGCTGTTCAACTTTGATCACAGTGAATATTGCACTTTAGATGATAAAAAATGAAAGATACGTACAACTTCGCCTCTTTGTCCAGGGTATCCAGGCAGTCCATCTTTCCCTGGAGGTCCCTTCAAAATCAATTGACATATCAATAAGTAATAGAGAAAAACAAAAGTTCAGTTTAAGCATCAGATCAAACTAATAAACTGTGTTCCTTACAGGAGGTCCCTTCGGCCCAGGGAATCCATTTGGACCTTGAGGTCCAGTTAGTCCCTGTACAAAAGGAGAAACATAATAAATAAATAAAGCTGAAGCGAAAACCTATACTCAAAGGTTTTAAATAAATAAAATAAAGTTTTGAAAAAAACATACTCTCTCCCCAGGTGGTCCAGGAGGCCCGTCACTGCCCGATCCACCCTAAAACATCAGAATGTAGAAACTGATTGACTGAAATTAATTGATCTTTATTTTCGTCGTTGAAAAACTACAAAAATTAGTTGAGCAATGCCTCAAACAATGTCCACTAAATTAACAACAATAAATATAACATTAAAGGGGTCATATGATGTTGCTAAAAAAAACATTATTTTGTGTATTTGGTGTAATGAAATGTGTTTATGCGGTTTAAGGTTCAAAAAACACATTATTTTCCACATACTGTACATTATTGTTTCTCCTCTATGCCCCGCCTTTCTGAAACGCAAAGATTTTTACAAAGCTCATCGTTCTGAAAAGCGAGGCGTGCTGTGATTGGCCAGCTATCCAGTGCGTTGTGATTGCCCGAATACCTCAAGCGTGTGACGGAAATGTTACTCCCCTACCATATTGTGATGCTGTGTCCCGGCACAACATGGTGGCGGCGGCGGCAGCAACAGTAAAGTTACGCCTTCTTTCTTTGCGTGAACATTTGGGCGGTGTTATGCAAATCTTCCCACACAGTGACGTAGACATGTGGGGTGTGTTTAAACGAGGCGATTTAGGAGGCGTGGACGAGTCTTAACTTTTATAAAGAATATATTTTTGGGTTTAAGACTTTAGTCTTTGCAACTTTAGGGACCTTATCTATTCACGAACAGCTTGTAACACTCCAAAGAGAAAGGAAAACTCTGGAAATCGCATCATATGACCCCTTTAAAAAATCCTCTAAAAAGTAGCTATAAAACGAAAATAATTTGAAAATAATCTCATACCTTAGCACCTGATTTTCCTGTAGACCCACGGGGTCCTCTCTGCCCTCTGGGACCCTAAAAAGATTTTTTAAAAAGTCGTCGTTTTAGAAAATCATTGTGCATTGCTTTATAAGTTAACTGATCTGAAATCTGTCATCTGCTTGAATCAACAACAGCAACTTTAATCTACTAAACAAATCAAACAATTTCAAATCAAATGAAAGCAAAAAGTGTTTTTTGTTTTTTAATAAATGGAACAGAAAATGAGAGATGAAATGATGAATTAAAACAGGCTCTTACTGTTGGCCCTCTCTGTCCTCTTGGTCCAAGTTTTCCAATCAAACCCTGGAATGGGGAAAATCAGTTCAGAATTTTTCAGCATAATCAATTCTTTTCCAAAATAAAGGAAGATACTCTACGCGGGACACTGCATTGACCTCCCAGTGACCTGTGATCAATACTTCTAACTCTTGAGTTTTAGTCCAATTTAGTCTAAAAAATCTTACCCTTGCACCTTTCTCGCCATTTGCACCAGGGAATCCTGGGAAACCGAGGGAGCCCTTAAAACACAAGCATTACATTGTTTGAAAAACGCAATATATTTGATGAAATGAATGACGGCTGAATATCACATCATGTCTCATGAACAATATTACTTTTGTTTACCTTAATTCCTTGCCTTCCGGGATATCCAGGAAGTCCAGGCACACCAAGTTTGCCCTGGATTGACATCATTTAGTAAGATTTAATACATCTTTAGACCAACAACTAAAATCTATATTTTTAATTAATAAGTTATATATTCAGAAATATACATTTAATACAACAAACATAACATTTATATTCATTATAATTTACTGCCAATATCAATGGCAATACAAAACATAGCTAAAATGATATATAATGGAACAAAATCAGCAATCACCACTCATTTTAAATAAACTAACCTTCTCTCCAAGCAGGCCAATAGGACCAATTTCACCAGGGGGACCGACACGACCCTTCGGGCCCTCAGGACCGTCCTCTCCTCTTGAGCCAGGCACTCCCACCTCTCCCTGTTGGTGCACAAGTCAAGTGCTACCATTTGCTCTCATTTCACATTTGTGCTAATCAAATGTTAATTGATGAGTTTCTATTGACTGATGTTTTGTGATGCATAAGACATACCCTCTCTCCCTTCACACCAAAGTCTCCTTTGATTCCAGTGAATCCGTCCTCTCCCTGAAAGTAAAGTAAAAAAAACATACGTTATTTAACACTGACCACTGCACCTAAACCTGTAGCACAAATTGGTTTAAATTTATGTTTCAAAGATGATAAACTTGATGGTTATGACCAAAAACACTCACCTTCTCTCCCTTATGGCCCTTCAATCCACGGATACCTTGAGCTCCCTGTCATAAAGCATTCGGTCTGTTATCTTAATCTGAGTCTTACAGGTAAAAGCAGATATCAACTATCAACAGCCATTACTAAAACATAAAACTCTCCACATACAGAACTGTTCATAAAAATTACACAGGATTTTTTAATGATTAAGCTCCATAACATTTACACAGATTTAATGTCCATTGGAAAAAGATAAAAAAACAAAAGCTATCTGCATCAAATTAATTGAAAAAAGGTGTATATTATACCTTCACTCCTCGAGGGCCAGGATAGCCAATAGACCCCTGAGGACCATTAGGACCCTAAATATGAACAAGGAAAATGAATGTCAAAATATGAACACTAGGATTTCTGCCCTAAAAATGTCTGTCTATATATATATATATATATATATATATATATAACAAAGATATATACACTACCGGTCAAAAGTTTGGGATCAGTAAGACTTGTAATGTTTTTTAAAGAAGTCTCTTATGCTCATCAAGGCTGCATTTATTTGATCAAAGATACAGAAAAAAACAGTAATCTTGCAAAATGAATAAAAATTTTAAATTTAATAAAAAAAATTGAACTCTAGTGTATATTGTTAGAAAATATTTCTGTTTTAAATAAATGCTCTTCTTTTTAACTTTTTATTCATCAAAGAATCCTGGGAAAAAAGAATCACAGGTTCCAAAAAAATATTAAGCAGCACAACAGTTCCCAGCACTGATAATAAATCAGCATATTAGAATGATTTCTGAAGGATCATGTGACTCTGAAGACTGGAGTAATGATGCTGAAAATTCAGCTTTGATCACAGGAATAAATTCGATTTTAATGTATATTAAAATATAAAAATGTTATTTTACATCATAATAATATTTCACAAAGCCTTGATGAGCAGAAAAAACTCATTAAAAATCATTCTGATCCCAAACTTTTGAACGGTAGTGTGTATATATATATATATGATCTGAAGGCAAATGTCAAATGTTAAATGACACAAATTACATTTAATTTATGAAGCAATACAGAGAAATATACTAATTATTATGGTATAGACTCACATGATTTCCTTTGGTTCCAATGGGGCCTTCCTTTCCGGGATGACCCTATTAAGCCAAACCAGAATGGCATATTCTTTACCGCAGGTAATACCACATACATGTTCACTGAAAAAAAAATCAGCACTCATCGAACACTTACAGGAGGACCGTCAGCTCCGGGCATTCCTGGCAGACCTGGCTTTCCTGTGGGTCCCTTTAAGAAGACATATGAAATGGCATTATAATTGCAATTGATGATGATCTCAGAATAAGACTGGACACGTAAGTTTGTTGTATCTTCTAAAGTGGCAATTCAGTGAAGTACATTAACTGATTATTAATAATTATTGCTTTGTGTTCTGCAATCATAATACACTCACCTTCTCTCCTGGTGGTCCGAGAGGACCCTGTGGACCTGACATTCCCTATTACACAGAAAAAGATTCATATTAAATGTTTTGTACATTTTGTACATTTGTCTTTAAATCTGTAATAAACTTGTTGTTCACCTGTGTTCCTGGAGCCCCCTGCTGCCCTGGAGGGCCAGGCTCTCCTTGAGGCCCCTTAAAAGAGAGAATTTAACTTATCACGCACATATGCCAATTATTGCATATTTTTACACTGTTCAGGACTGTGCATTTAGAGTAATGTCAGAGAACTCAGATTTACTGACCAAGTTTCCTTTTGGACCATGTGGACCATCATTTCCACGAACACCCTGGCAGAGGCAGATAACATGGAGAAATGTAAGAAAGAAAGATCTGGAATTCTGGATATCCACGTACAAATCTTTCTTTTTCAAATCTTTCATTTTAATGACAGTGTTGCTGTGCAACCATTGCAATTAAAAAAATAAACAACTTATTATGTAGTATTTGTAGTTAAGATTTCAATGAATACTCACAGGAGGTCCAGGAAGTCCAGAAGGCCCTTTAGGCCCCAGCAACCCACGGGGCCCCTACAGAACAACAAAGAGGTTAATCAAAGAACATACAATGAAATCTAAGTAGCCTTACAGACTTTAAATTGGAGAACAAAACCAAGTCACACAGGTCAGTGCTATCATACACAAAGTCGTATGTGTGTACAGTGTCTGAGAAACAGAAACACCCACCGCTTCACCGGGAAGACCTCTAGGTCCAACATCTCCATCATCTCCCTGACAATCGTCAAGACGGAAGAGGATAATCAGAAAAAAAATCTAACTTCTAAGTTCACATTTTTTATGCTTTATAAAGATGATGACAGATATTCAAGCAAATATGATCAACAAAGATCAAGAGGATGTGTTCATACATCATATTCACTATTGTTAATTTACTGTAACAGCACAAAATCCTTGAGAAGTACCCTTTCTCCGTCCTCTCCAGAGGGTCCTGGGGGTCCCATTCCTCCAGTTTGACCCTTAAAAAATGTTAATTAAATAAATTAACATTTTTAACATTATTATACATACATCCTATAGCTATGTTACAAAATCTAGTGAAACCCTTGATGTCTACTGTGTACACATTGGAAGCTGCATTCGATTTTGGCCAAAAAAAGGTATCAAGCAGTAACTACGCTGCCTTAAAAGTTCACTATGTTTTGGAACAATGATATTAAAATGTCAGCACTTACACGATAACCCTTGTCACCAGGCAAACCAGGAAGGCCATCAAAGCCACGGTCACCCTAATATAGAAAAACATACACATTCATGATGAGTTCATAAACCAAAGATGCTCGCTCAAAAGACTCAGTCAAGGTCAACGTGATTTCTATGTGGTAGACGTTTCAGAGGTGGAATAACACAACAGTTTGAACAAAAATGGCTTCACTAAAGACATCCAACCTTAACTCCGGGCTCTCCTGGCATCCCTCTGGATCCATCTGCACCAGCACGACCCTGCAGGAAATATCAATAATATAAGCAACTAGATAACTACATTTCTTGAGGGGAACACAAGAGGTGCCACCTAGATGCTAGGATGCGGTTGCTAAGGCGTTCTGGATTATTGCTAGGTAGTTGCTTACTGCCTTGAAGTTACTGTGATATTCTGGCCCATAGATAAAACCTGTGTCGATGTAAATCTGCGGGTTTTGTTTTTTATTTGTCAGGAACACTGTAGTGGACTCACCCTCCGACCAGATTTACCAGGAGGACCAGACAATCCATGCGGACCTCTGGGGCCCTGTAAAAACACAACAGGGATGCATGATAAATTAGAAGACTGTCTCTTTAGATTATATCGAAGATATGTCAGAGCATCTCAGAATGACTCAATGTGCTGCTAATGTTCTTGAGGCAAGACTAAGAGTTACAATGTCACAGAAACACAAATTCAGGACTTTACCTGAGGTCCATGGTCCCCACTTTCTCCCTTTAAGCCAGGACTTCCAGTTGTTCCCTATATAGGATCACAACAGCAAGATGTAAGCGCTTGACAAACAACATGTAATATTGCAACAGACATGTCTGTTGAATATCTATTTTATTTATTTATATAGTGTTTAGTTCTTTTACCAAAGGTCCTGGACGGCCGGTGAAACCCATTGGCCCTGGTGGGCCTTTCAGAGCCAACTAGACAGAAGACAATTCCATTAATACCAAATTAAGATGTATAATTTTAGACCTCAATGTGGAAAAAGTAATAAATAAATGTTAAATGATTGTTATATGACTATGTTATATGCTACTAACCCGAGCCTGAGACAGGATGGCTTGAGCTTGGGCCTCCTGTGCTGAGGCAATGGGCCCTTTTTCGCCAGCACTCTGTCCAAAACGGAACTGCAAGAACAGAGAAGTGTTTTGCAAATCAAGCAATAATTTATTTTACTTTTTTTATGCAACTTTGATGTGGGAGCTCAGGGAGAGCCAGTTAGAAATGATGTCCTAAATCACTTGCTTTATAATAATGGTGACATCTAGTGGTGATATGACTTTATGAACATCGAGAGAAAGAAAGAAAGGAGAGAAGACTTACAGGAAGCATGACAGAAGTTCCAGGAGGTCCTGGGACACCGTCCGCTCCAGGAAGACCAGCCTTACCAGTAGTACCCTACAGAAACAACAGCGGGATTGACTATACTGCTTTAAATTATAAACCCTCTCTACACCCGTTCTCATCCAATAGTGTCAGTGCATCGATGACATTACTGAATATTAAATGTCTTTTATACCCCAACAAAGCAAGCCAAAGAGGAAAGTGGTGAGGAACCCAAACTCCATCAGGTGACAGAAATTAAGAAAAAGAAAAAAATCTTGGGAGAAACCAGGCTCATCTAAAGCATAAACACACATAAAAAACTGTCCACTCACCCTCTCACCAGGATCACCAACAGAGCCAGGGGGTCCTTGAGGGCCAGTGGGGCCAGGGAGACCCTAATGTAGACGGAAAGATTGCATAATTAAGAGTGCATAATCTACACAAACCACAACTGTGAACATGCACTAGAATGTAATGGAAACAAACTGGATAACTTGCAATGCTCAATATGGCAGATGTAGGAAAGTAATTTATGCTTTTCAGTGAAGAATCAAACATTATTAGCTCAATTTTGGGGAGGACTGGGAATGCCAAGTGATCATAAATTCACTCAAAAGAGAATAAAGTGAACATACTGCTGGTCCTTCTGGTCCAGGTGGTCCTTCAATCAACATGCCCTGTGAGAGCGGTAAAATTAAGAAATTAAAGACAGTAATAATACATTTAGAAAAGACTATTACATGAAATACATCACAATGGAATTTTGTAGCACCCTCTGGTGGCCTGGATGAATTATATGTTTTAACAGACGCAATAGTTGCCTTTACTATTTAAAATTCCAAATGTTAACCTTTCTCATAATGGTTTGATTATGGAAGTATGATGCTTACAGGTTCAAGGACAGCAGGGTCTCCCTTCTCTCCCTTCTGGGCTCGCACGGAGGCCTGAGGAAAACAGATATGTACCCCAAAACAGAGCCCAGTCAATATACAAACAGAAGAAACCATCAGTCCAAGATGTTCAGGTACTAGCTGAGCATTGTACACCCACTTACATGACATATTATAACTCTTTTTGTGGTTTTGGATGTGACCCATAATCCACTGAATCTCAAGATTTACTTGGACTGATAAATTATTTTTAAGGAAGTTAAGCAGATACTTAGCTGACCAAGCAGGCTTAAAATTTCACTTATCTGCTGTTGTGAGGCCATCCATTTAAATGTTGAACACTGTTGAGACTGAAGTAGCCACTATACACTTTTATTTTTGTATATGCAGGTTTACAGCATAAAACATACTAAACAGCTCTGGCGCTGAAGTCAAGTGTCAAGTCGTGGTGCCCGTCCAAAAAGATACTGCTGTTCTATGCTGATCAAGATTAGGACTGCTCTCAGATCAGCAAAAGAGCAGCTGAGTCAACCAATACTGATGGTGCTGCTGAACTAAGCATTCTATGCAGACTTGCAGAGGAATCTTGTGCAGAAGGAGTTGTGTTCAAGTCTTGTGATAAACAAGGTTTGCTGGCAGGGGAACCGTTTTCTGTTGATGGCATAACTTGCTGAACCATTACGCTAAGCAAACTTGATTCAGTCTTAAGTAAACACAAGTTGACTCTGAAGTTCTCTTCCAAAACCTAGTGAGCAGCCTTGCTGTCAACTGCCTACCAGTGCTGTTACTGTTAACTAAAACGAAAACATTTTGTTAATTGATACAGAGCCCTGGACATGACATACAGCGAAAAAAGTAAAAGATATCATGGCCATAAATTAAGAATTCGCTTCCACAACTAATCAGTTTGTTCCATTGTTTCAGTTAAATCGTGGTCACTTTACTTTGAACCCCCATTTTAATTTAGTTAAATCGTGGCCATGAGGGACTACATTAATATATCATTAGAATGAACTCTTAATTTCTGTCTAGGCAATTAACTAGGTTTTGGAATAGAGCTCACGTCTTGGACCAGCATTTAGACCAACAGCAGCGCTTAGCTGGTCTTAACAACTACCTGCTTGATGCCTCTGCAAGATTTAAAGCCATTGCAAATTCAATTGAAGCTTTTATCAAAGCTTATCAAAGGAATTTACAAGAAAGCACAAGGTAACTTACACCTCCCTCATCTGTCACAGCGGACAGGGCAGGGCCAAAGTTGTCTTCTGTCTTGCTTTCGATGATGGGCTCATTGTAGTCCTTGTAGGAATAGTCATACTCCTTCATTCCAAAGTCGCTTGTAATGTACTCCTCAGTGAAGGGCTCGTCTGGCGTTTGAGACACCCCTTCACCACCTGATTTGGTCGCATCTATGTCCTCGACGCCGACAGTCTCGTCCACCTGGGCCGTACCATTGGGAGCAGAGGTAGGGGTGGAGTGGATGGTTTGGAGGATGGAAGATTATATGGTGTGATGGGGCAGAAATGGATAGAAGATAGGAAAAAAGAGAGGAAATGAGAGGGCAAAGAGACAGAATAATCAGAATAATAGATCTTACCTGTTGTAAAACAGATATGAGAGAGAGGCAAACATCCACACACACAGGTACAGGTTTACAGACACACACACACACACACACACACACACACACACACACACACAGTACACAGACTGATCTCACCAAAATAGTCCTCTTCGTGTCTTATTTACCACTTTATTGTTCAGTCTAAAGGCCTGTTCACACCAAGAATGATAACCATAAAGATAACTATAATGATAACTGTTTTAGAGTTCAAACCAATAGACAATATCATTCTGTATATTATAAATACACACTTAAAATGCTCAAGCTTTTTAAAGTCGAATGGATTCTGACTGTAAATATTTTTATCATTCATTACCTGGTAAAAATTGTTATTAAAGTGATTCCTATGATATCATTCCTCTGTGTTGTTGTTGTTATAGTTGTGTTGTCGACTCAGAATTGGAACGATTATATTAAAAATGTATAATTATAGTTATTGTCTCCGATGTGAAAGGGCCTTGAGAAAGCACTTGTCCGTTTCTTCTCCAGCATAAAGACATTGACTAAACAAAATGTGTGACCATAATTATGAGCATTGTGCCTCAAAATAAAATTTAAATCCTTTTGCTGGTGTATTTTCCAATATTGTTAATGAATCAGTAAATTAATTTCAAAATGAGACCACAGAATCACTCAGGTCTATGGCAACACACTTACTTTGAGGCAAAAACTAAAGCACTTCTTCCTACTAGTCTCTTACCATTGTATTGTTGACTCTTTCATTTAAATTTTCTGGCCATGTCCATTTCCAAACTATTACTAAACATCTTGTTTATTCTTAAATACAAACCTGACCAATACAAAAAGTCCCACTCTAGACAAAAAAAAAGTTTTAGTTAGGTCTATCCATAACTAACCCACTTACTTAGTTGCTCAGTTTTTAAGTTGATCAGTTTCTCAGAGCTTACATATTGGCAGTGTCTGCATCCCAAAAAAATAACTCAAAAGAAACTATCCGGCAATGAATGCATGGTATTGTACAATTTTTTTTGTGATCTCTGTTTCTCAAGATTTCCGTTCTTATGTCAAGATGGCGTCGTCATGTAAAGTTTTGATATAAGAACAAGGAGAAAATCTTGAGGCAATTTTAGAATCACAAAAGAATATCTGATAAAATGGATGCTATGCATTCATTTTGCAGTTAAGTACAACACTTATCATGGCACAGGTGGCTGCAGAATGGTTAATTGTTAAGTTAAAACATACACAGGCTGGTCTCACCTCCAGTGTAATGATTTAGAGTAATGGAGAGACTGTTTTCAGCTCCATGTCTCTCAGATTTCTATGGGTGTGGGTTACCTGGTTAATGGTTTCTTCATATCCAGTCAGATCACTCTCTGGCTGTGGGCTCGCTTCTTCTTCTACTGTGTAATAATAATCAGTCTCTGTGGGGGTGTGGTCAGCCTCTGAGTAAGCAGGATCTACGTCCTGATTGGAGGAGGCCGAGAGGTGGGTGGAGTTGGGGAGGAGGTAAGCAGATTTGAAGGGGAGAGATTGATTAGTATGAAACAAGCTCAAGTCTGATGAACTTGTAGAAAGAAAAGATCAATGTGTTTTTGCCAACAGACACACAAAAGCGCCATTGATCTTATAGTAAAATCAGAACAGGAAACTTTTGCAACTGGAATCAAAAATCTTGTAATAAGCCTTTGCATTGTGAAAAACTTATTTTAATAGCCAAGATTTGCTGTCCCAGATTTTCCTTTCAACCTGATCTGGGTTAATTAGCCACATTGCCATGTCAAGGATAAAATATAGTCAAGTTGGATCAAATGTTAAAGTTGTTAACGTTGGTGTCAATAGTCTCAGACCATTGAAACACAACTGACAACATTAGTAAACAACATTCGGACATTTGTCCACAATTTCAGATTTTCAACAAAGACAGAAAGAATTGATAATCATGGAGTGCAGCGTCACAGAGTCGCTGTTTTAAACAGGATATTTTCTGTGAAACTGCTTCATTCACATACTACTGACAAGACAGCATTTAACAAACAACACATAAAAGAGAAACAGGCAGAAATCATAAAATGAGACGAAGACAGAGACTCGTTGTGTCATGTGTAACATTGAGCTCTACCAATGACTCTGAGTTCTTATGTTTCTTAACTGATCACGCATGCTCTAATCGGCATTACCTGCTGATCTACTTTCTAAAAACAAAACGGTAGGAAGGAAATAAAACGAAAGACAGATAAAAGACTGTACAAATAGCCATGCAGTGATAACACAGTCTATACCGCTTATCATATCCTAAATGATCACATAGATCATTTGGTATATGAAAGGGTGGAGGAGATCCAGTGGGTCTGTATGTCTCCAACCTCATAGCTGGCCAACATCATGATACCTTTATGGTTTTACACACTTACACAATTGAAAAAACAATCATTATTTGTTCTTCTGCGCCTCCCTGATTCTGTTTTGAATTACATTAATACTGAAAATGTTTGTAAAACCTGAAAGGTCCGATGTAGGACCTTATTCACAAAGCACGTCGGAGAATGTGTTGCATCTGTGATTTTTCAACATTTTCAGTGAAGACAAATCCCAGATCAACAGTTTCCTTTGAGATACTTTATGAACGCAGTCCTGAACTACCAGGATGGTGAGGTTGGAAATACAGCTCTGGACAGCCAACGCGGGCTCTTGATTTTGTACCTGTTGATAACCATTGGTGGGTTTCTTCTTGGGTATTTCTGGAGAAGACATGGTCGTGCCACTCACAGCAGCCTTGTCGAAGGGTGGGAAATTTTTGGACATTGATTTGATGTTATTGACATCCAAGACCTTAGGCTTTGAAGGGAGAGGCAAAGGCAGGGTGGGTTTGAAAGCAACAGGTTTTTGAGTTTTAGTGACTTTGGTCGGAACCTTTTCTACCACAGGTTTGGCCGCTTTAGGCTTTGCAGGTGATGCATTGGCTTTTGTTTTGTCTTTGGCTGGTTGTGGTTTGGTCTCTGCTTTCTTCTTAGTTGTTTCTGATTTCTTTGCTATTGCTGCCTTTTCAGTCTTTGCTGTTTTCGCACCATTGCCATTAGCTTTAGCTTCTCCGTTTGCTTTTTTCTCCACAGCTGCCTTCCCATTGCCATTGTTATTGGCTTTGCCATTGCTGCCAGCCTTAGCCTTACCATTAGCTTTAGCATCACCATTATTGTCTTTCCCATTCCCATTTACTTTAGCTTGACCGTTATTTTTTCCATTGTTGTTTGCCTTCTTTTTGTTGTCATTCTTTGGGGCCGGTGTTGCTTTTGGTTTAGGTGCTAATTTAGAAGCTAAAGTAGGTTTTAACTTTGGGCTCAAGATTCGCGCAGCAGTAGGTTTGGCTTTTGGCTTTGAAGTTTGCTTGGCTTTAGCTGGAGCAGCTTTGGCTGGGGCAATTTTTGACTTATCAGCTTTGCCATTGTTCGCCGTTCCCTCCTATTTGATTAATATTGTTTTTATTTAAAAGCATAAATGGTCAGGTTGGCATTGATGAAAAGAGAGTGAATGAGAGAGAGACAGACAGTGGAAGACATCAGGGATGGGTGGGATTGAAAGCAGTGGGGGATGGACAGAAAAAGAGAGAGAGACAACAATGAATTTAAGATCGCTGGTGCTTGAATGACTGATTGAGATTTTACTGGCATTACTGGATACAGTATGAAGCTAAGTCAGATTTAGTTGTTTATAGTCATTTCATAAGTTTAGACTTTGTAAACTATATAATACCTACAGAAAGATAAACAATTTGATACTGTTTTCTCCAATAATGCCAATCTCCACATTAAAAAAGCAGCATGTTGTGCGCATGGGGACGTAACGCTGTGAGGCACTGGGGAAAAGTTTGCTCAAATAGCATCTGCTGAAAAAACTGATGCATGGCTGGTACACTGTGCTGCCCAACTGCACAGAAAGGAAAGGAAGGGAGATAGTCATAATACACCATTCATAATCCCATTAAAATGACATTGCTAGCATGTATCAAATCATTAAAGGAACTGTTTAAGCAAATAACATAGAAATTGTAATACTTATTCAAATATTGTTCATTACACTAATCAATATGAAAGGAATGAATGGCGTAGACTACCCAGATTAAGATGATAGCAAAAGCACAAACTGCAGAGAATAAAACAGGCATATTAATTAAAGACTAATCCTCAAGTTGACACATACTGAGCTAAATTAAACTAGTAAAAGTTAGCTATACTCACAGTTAAACACAAAATAGCGAAAAAGAGAGAGAGACAACAATGAATTTAAGATCGCTGGTGCTTGAATGACTGATTGAGATTTTACTGGCATTACTGGATACAGTATGAAGCTAAGTCAGATTTAGTTGTTTATAGTCATTTCATAAGTTTAGACTTTGTAAACTATATAATACCTACAGAAAGATAAACAATTTGATACTGTTTTCTCCAATAATGCCAATCTCCACATTAAAAAAGCAGCATGTTGTGCGCATGGGGACGTAACGCTGTGAGGCACTGGGGAAAAGTTTGCTCAAATAGCATCTGCTGAAAAAACTGATGCATGGCTGGTACACTGTGCTGCCCAACTGCACAGAAAGGAAAGAAGGGAGATAGTCATAATACACCATTCATAATCCCATTAAAATGACATTGCTAGCATGTATCAAATCATTAAAGGAACTGTTTAAGCAAATAACATACAAATTGTAATACTTATTCAAATATTGTTCATTACACTAATCAATATGAAAGGAATGAATGGCGTAGACTACCCAGATTAAGATGATAGCAAAAGCACAAACTGCAGAGAATAAAACAGGCATATTAATTAAAGACTAATCCTCAAGTTGACACATACTGAGCTAAATTAAACTAGTAAAAGTTAGCTATACTCACAGTTAAACACAAAATAGCTCTTTAAACAGCTCAGTGAGCACGCAAGATAAAGAGATGACTGTAAGAAAAACAGCCCTAAAAATAAGTGAGAGAACAATGTTGGCCAAAGTGAAAGTAAACCTATAAAGTGAAGAGATGGATATGAATAAACACATAGACACAGACGCTTGTTGTACATGATAAAAGCACAGAGTGACACAAGACACAAGAGAACTCACAAGCTTTGTTACTCACACAACAGGTGAAATGTAAAAACATGCAAACACACATAAGAATTTAAAAAAAAAAAAATCAGACTTAAGAAGAATAATGTCATGCAATTGTGAAGAATGTAAAGTGGGAAAAAAACTGTTTAACTGAGCTATCATGTCAGTATCAAATCAATAAGTTGCAATGACCTTACTTACATGCACATGAAAATTCTAAATTATATTGGAATTGGCTCATATATTGAAATCTATTGCTTAAATTACTAAGAAGAATGACTGAATTGCAGTAATTAACAAAAATATCGACTTCCTCCGTAAAATAATTCATATAAAAAAATGTCATTACAAAAAAGTAAGGTAAATCAGAATTAAACAAGCTAATGAGTATATAATTTTAAATATTAATTTAAAAAAACATGTAATTAAAAAATGGAAATATAAACTTAAAATTTTCATAAATATAAATTAGATATAGAATAAATATAGAATAAAATATAATTTATTCTATATAATATACATACTTGGATCTATACACAGTACTTTCTCTGTTTAGTAAATCAGATTTTTTTACTTTTTGAGCTGTTGGTTTAACACAGCGGGGCCATGATCTATGAGTGATATAGTGAGTGTGTGTGTGTGTGTGTGTGTGTGTTGTGCCTCCAGTGCCCCTTAAAATTCCACATACACACAATCATGTACTGACCAACACAATCTGACACTATACAGGTACAAATATATAACAAAGGACAACATGTAGATGACACAAGCAACATCAATATAGTGTGACAGGTGATGGGCGAGGTGAAACGAGAGGTGGGACATCACACATGACGATGTGAGACAGGAGTGAACAGGAAGGAGAGGACCAATGTATTCAATTGAAAGAGACGGGTGAGCTCTCAATATTTCTATTTTTTTGCACCCTCAGATTCCAAATTTTCAATTTTGGCCAAATATTGTCCTGTCCTAACAAACCATACATCAATGGAAAGCTTATTTATTCAGCTTTCAGATTATGTATAAATCTCAATTTTGAGAAATTGACACTTATGACAGGTTTTGTGGTCCAGGGTCACATTTGTTCATCAGACTCGTGGGTTTGAGTAACACTCAGATGTTACTGCATTACTGCAAAACACATTGAGAACTTCAATGAACATGAAAACAAATGCATTCATCTGAAAAGCTGGCATAAGTGTATACTCTAAGCAGAAATAAAACTATTATATGCAGTTTCAGCACTTATAGAGTCAAATGGATGTTATAAAACAGATTGACCCTAAACTCAGATTCAATGATGTGTGCTTGAAGCCATTGTAAAAGGTAAGTGCCATTATGGCAAGCTGCTATGTTGCTCAGCCTTCTCCTAAAGAATTGTTCATTCTGATTAAATAAATGTATTAAATTATTAAATATAACTATTTATTCAGCATTGGAGTAATATATCATATTTCTGTCTCAGGATTATTATAGTTAACTAAAACTAAAACTGAAGCTAAAATTAAAACCAAACACTAAAATGACAAAAACACAACAAAAGTACTAAAACTTTAAAATTAAAAATGGAAAAAAAGACTAATTCAAAATAATAATTAATTAGATAATATAATAACCAATGAGATAATAGTATCTCATTGATACTAAATAATAAAGACAATAAAGAAAACAATAAAGACACTTCTGTCTTTATTACAGAAATACATTATATTGCATTACAGTGTTTTTTTTTTTTTTAATCTTAAAAATGTTTTTGGCACTCCACGTCATGTTGTGGCTAAGAACTTGTGACAAAACTCCTTCAGGTTGCTACTATGTTTCCAATTTGATCTACACTTTGAACTGAGAATCCTTGTGTGCTTTGTAAGAAATAAATCTCAAGAAAGCAAAAATATAAAGCAACATGCACATAGGAATCATGGCAAGCACAAATAAAATAAGACTTTGTAGGCAAAACAGAAAAAAAAGAGAATGAAAACTCTATATATATCATATAATAAGGGTTAAAACATTTTTTTGATCATATATTTTTGAAATATTAATTTAAAATTGACATTAATATATTATATTAAATATAACAGAATGAGCATTTATCTTACACAAACATTCCTCCAAAAAAAAAAAGGCACTCTCTTATCAATAAAGCTGTCAGTGGACACTAGGTGAAATGATCAGACAAATCATCTCAAAATAGCTAAATATCAGCTGATTAATCAACCTAAATCAGTCGTATCACTACTGTTAAGCCATGTATTTATTACAGAAGACATTATCGCGTCTGTTGCATCTACCAAACACCAACACTGAATAGAGATTATCAAACGTTTTGTACATGGTAAACATGTCCTTGAATGCCTACAACCAAGGGTCACTGGATGCTCTCACACCGAGTTCACAAACAAGCACTGTGTGCTCAAACAGTCTGCAAACAGGAACAGACAATGGCTCTCAAAGAACAAGACCTAGAAGCAACATTCCCAACAGTGAGTCATTAGCAGTCAAGGTGACCCCAACATTTCTAAACAAACTTCCACCACCATCTCGCTCATGACTATGTCCGAGAGTTGGTTACTCCATCTTCTCTTTCTTTGACTTTTGGTGTTCTACTGTTTTCTTGTGAGCTTCAAATAACTGTGGCTAAATACCAGCGAGACATATCACCTGACACACCTTGACCTTTCAACCCTTACCTTTACTGTCTCACAAAGATGCCCTTGTTTTGAGCAAGACGGACAGATTTGAGGATGAAGAAGTAGATGGAGAAGAGGTTCTACATTTCTGAACAAACGAGGAGACACCTGCAAATGTATCAAATAAAATGTGACAACAAACCGCAAACAGATTCAACTTCAAAAGATGCAAAAGACATGAAGATAAATCCATCAAGCCGTCTGGATCTGTCTCCCCTGTCTCGTTCCCTCATCCCGCCAACCGCTGTAGTTAGGCGTGCATGTACAGGCCTGTCTAGAGGTTATAATTTAGATCATGGCTCTCTATATTTATGATTTATTTATGATACACAGACAGCTATGCCATCATACCAACTCCTGGCATAATATGGAGTTGCAGAGATATATATCAAACGAGTATTTAATGTTCACAGATTGCCAAGTGTGTTAGCGTGGTTGATGTTTCTTGATCTTGATGAAAGATTAAAAAAAAAAAAAAGCCAAAGGCTGACACAAGCACATTAGCCTGACTACTGATGCTTTCCAGGAAGTGAATAAAAGTTCTTCTTAACAAATGTAGTACTTTTATGACAAACATGTTTTTTTTAAAGACGATTAGTGAACAAACAAACAGTAATATGCCTCTAAACAATAGACCTGTTCATTTGTGCTGTCTAAATAATGTGTCCATTTAGTTCTCGTCCAGAAAGCTATTCAATTCAACTTGGGAAAAAAATACATGCAGCCATATTTTCAAATTATTATTTGCTGTCATTTCATGCCATGCCCAAGAGATGAAAGGCCTCTTAAAAGTCAGCTAAAAACTGCATTAGAACATATATTGCCTTAAATAAAGGTCGTACACTGAATAGCCTATACATTATAATACAATTTACTATACTAAAACTATATGTACTAATATATATATTCTGTGCCAGTGTGTTCTGGGTCTAGGTGGTTCAGTATGAGTCAGTGTGGTGTACATTGCTCGCCCCTGCCAGGATGGATAAACTGACCACACGGCCACTGTATTAAACATCATGTAAACTAAAAAAGATTGAGCGTTTATACAGACTCCCCACAGCTCTGTATACACCCATCACTGTAAACCAAAGTATACACTACTCACAGAAAAATTTATATACTTTACTAAGAATTACTCAAAATAAATGCCTATTAATAGCAATCCAAGATAATATGGTTAGCAAAACATTCTGAACCAAAAATGTAGTTACTGACAAATAGCTTGGTCACCTTTAAATTCTGTATGTAACCATACATTGAGAGCTACAATCATAAGGCATGCACAAAAGTTTCAATTCCCTGAGACATGTTAATAAAAAAAATAAGCCAGACTAAAGGAAGAGGGTGCTTATTATGTGCTCAGTGAATCCTTCAGATGTGGTGCTATTGAGCTGAAAAGCTTGAGCATGAGTTGGGCCCTCTTGTGGCGAGATGTCTGCATTCCCAAAAAAAAAGCTATTTTAAACTGACCTTGAAACACAGACATTTTGTGAGATATAAAACCTGCTGCAACAAACTTCTGGTAAAGACATTTTCATTGCATGTTTCCATGTTTAAGATTTTTTCCCCCTGAATAACCAGCTGCATAATGGAATGAAACATGTCTGGAAGAGAGATCCAGTGATCTATTTAAGGTATCAATGGCTCAAACACTACACTCTTCAAAATAATGGTTCTACATTGACATCAATGTTTCTATGAAGAAACCTTAACATCAATGGAAATGTTCCATTCCACAAAAGGTTCTTTAAAGTGGAAAAAGGGTTTTCAGATTATTCAAATGTTCTTTAAGAAAAAATGGTTCTTATAAGAACTTGAAAGGTTCTTTGAGAAACTAAAATGATCTTCTATGGCACTGGTGAGAAAACCTCCTTCTTTAAGAGTGTATGCCAAATTTCTATGATCCTTTTAGGTTCAAAAACAACCCATTTCCAAAAAGATTGTGTGGAATGAAACTTGAAGACATGATGACTGACTATCTCTCTAGGACATACCGCAAAACTGTGCTTCTTCAACCAGAGGAACTGTATTGTTGTCAACAGAGCCATTTGTGGAAGTGTGAGGCTTCTGGAGGCCTGTTGCGGCTACACAGTGAAAAGGTTCCTACAGCTGGAGTTGAATCACTAGGGTTAGTTTTGTTTGTCAGTTTTGGGAGAAGAATAATAAAGAAACGATTGCTCAGAGCGAAAAGCATAAGGCTGATCACCTAGAAAGGATAGTTACAAGTTTAATACCAAGTATGAACAATAGTAATAGTAATGCAATGCACTTTCCATGCATAAATTCAATAAATATATTAAGGGATCTGAGGAGATGTCATGAAAATTTCCTGTATGCAATTCTAAATTACATTACAAAATCTAATTTGAAACATGGCACTAAAAGAAATACATTTAAATAATTTAAATGTAATGTGTTAAATGTGTGGGAGAATCTGTTGCCACGAAATGCAAGGGTGCGCGAGCGTGTGCGTGCGTGTGTGTGTGTGTGTGTGGAGAGAGAGAGAGAGAGAGAAAAAGTGAATGAGAGGGGAGAGAGCAAAAAAAAAAAAAAAGAGGGAGGGAAATGCATGCATACAGACTTCTGCGGCTTTCTACACGTTCGTTTCGTGTCGACTCCGTTAATTTCAATAATTTATTAAAGGATCTAAAATATCTGCATTCATCAAATGAGCTGTTTGTTGTTGACGTGCCAGCGATTGGCATGTAGTTCAGTCAGATTATTTCTCTCTATTTATTTCTGTTTCACAGCTGAACCTTGCAGGACCGATGGGTCCGTAAGCATGAAGGACTTCATCCGCCAATCAGATCCTGATCCGCTCGTGACGTCACGCGCCCTCTTCCCGCCCCCTTTCAGGTCTCGGTCTCTCAGACTCGGTTACTCAAATTAAACGACCACGCCAGCAGATATGGATCGAAACGAACGTTTAGCCCTGTCAGCAAAACTTCATTTCGGTTAGTCATACACTATTATTAAAGAAATGTTTATTGTATGGCAGTTATTGATGGCTTTCAGGCCGTCTCTCTTTTTTCTTTCCGTAGTTTATGGCGCGCAACTCTCTCTCGCAAAACGTCTTTCGGCGCAACTAGTACTTTTAGCTAAGTTACTATCCTAAAGACGCTGTTATATGTGTAAATACACAATAAAGTGATGAAACGGTAGGCTACTTTGTCGACTTACCGTCCCATACTGATCCTAACGGAAGGCGCTCGAGCGGTCTACTGTTGTTGCTATAGTAACCGCCTCACGTAAAGCCACGTCACGTCCGCTAACTCTTAAAGTAATCTTATTATGGCTGAGAATTTGTTTTATTAAAAGGTATTACTTTTTCACGTTCTCAATGTCAAAAGTGGCCCAGTTTACCAGAATTTATAGTAGCTATAAAGCATTTGCTTGAAGTAGTTCATATATAAAAGTCATAGCCACATAAGTAGACCTTTTAAGTGACAAAAGTCAAAAGCAACGTTGATAAAAACTTATTTTGTGGTGAAGTAAATACTACAGAAAAACAAAAAAGTTAGTCTAGGCATTAAAAAAAGAAAAGTAAATTCTTTATTAGTACTCAATTCAAGCTTGTAGAAGTTAAAGCATTAATATCAACGTTATAAAATTAGGTAAAACCTACTCAACTTGTCTGATACCGTTGTTCCCATCATGCACTGGGGCATGAATAATTCATAAGGTTGATTGTTTTAGCTGTTTTCCAGCTGCACTGTTTTATCATTGCTTTTGCTGTTAGGTTTAGTAACTTGCGATTTTGTTACATGGAGTTCATTTTCAACTCAAAATGACACATTCATACTCAAAAATGAGCCACAGAATGCTACCGTCATTGTGTACCTCTCTGTTTTCGGATGAGTGCTGCATTACTAATTATGTAGATATGGTGTCTACATGATAACTTTGAATTTTCTGACTAAAACACTTTTAAAAGCATGGTTTAATTAGGTGCTATATTGAGTAAAATCAAAGCATTGCCAGCAAGCTTTGACTAAATAAAAATGACTTATTAGTTACTTATTTTCTTTATTTTTTTAATTTACTTAACTTAGTTAAGTACTTTTTTTTACTTAATTGCATATGTGAAATTAAATATATAGTTCAGTCATGAAACTCTAGATGCAAGCTTTGACTAAATAAAAATGACTTATTAGTTACTTATTTTCTTTGTTAAATTTACTTAACTTAGTTAAGTCCTTTTTTTTACTTAATTGCATATGTGAAATTAAATATATAGTTCAGTCATGAAACTCTAGATGGTGCATTCTGACGGGGTGTTAACGTAACTGATGATATTCAGAGAGTTGGCACAAGCTGATTGGTTCATGCTGCATATGCAGCCAATGAGCTTACTGCCTTGCATTTATATGGCTGGCTAGCATTCACTTGAGATTCCTGCAGCGCGCTTTCAGAGTTTCTCTGAAACCCTCCACCTTCCCCAGCTCCACCTGTATAGATCTGCTACGGGGTTATTTTATATGCTATTTGTGCAGCAGCAGCATGTCTTAAATACTCACGGCACCGTATCGCCGTATGCATTGGCAGTAGCAAGTTCCTGTACTTGCTTGCAGCAGCAGCAATAATCTACAACTACAGCAATAACCAACAGCAGCATTGTAGCAGATCTGTTCCGCCAAGCCCAAATACATTAACACTGTCATATCCATCACCATACTAAAATGTTCAGAGAGTTGTCAAGATTGAAATATAATTATGTAGCCTAACGAAGATTTTATCAAGTAAATCCTATATGATTAAGTGTAATCATGAGCTCGCTCCCATTTGATCTCTGATACTCCCACGAAACACATTTTGATGTTTCTACTTTCCTTTATTATTATTTTTCTCTCACTGCCTCCTATAGATGCAGCAAACTGCAGTTCTTCAAAGTAAGGGATAAAAAAAAGAAGCCCAGTCATTTATTTAGGTTACGCCTATTCTTTGTCCAGATCTTTATAAGCACCTGTGCTTTTGAAGAAACAACCCTATATAATGTGTCTCTGCTTACTCAAAAATAAAAAAAGTGCATAAAACAAATATTTATAAAACAGGATGGTATAAAATAGCACACTGTCAGCAGCCACCAATCACAATATAACCTGCACTGTGTTCTTTTATGAATATTAAAACCCCTACCAACATTATTAGGAGCTGACGAGAACTTTTTCTAATTTGCAGGAAAAAAATGATTGAAATCAGTGCTTTTTATGGACTGTAGCCCATTATGGTCTAAAGGAGACAATCCATAAACAATCATGGCATGTGTTTTTGTAAGGCTTCTGGCTGGTGCACTCTAGCATTTCTATAATAAAACAGTATAATCATACGCTTTAAATCTGTGGTGTTTCCATTGACACAGAGAGACCGGAGGAGAATGTGAGAAAGAATAAAGGTATTTTTAAAAATGTGAGAAAAGATCATGGAAAATGAGGGATGTGGGTGGAAAGTGGGAATCAGGTGTTCTTTACTATATTACTGCTGAAGATAAAATGCAATGCAGCATTTAAATTACTCTCGCTCAAATTTGTCCAAAGTACAACTAAGGGAATAAATTACAAAAAATAAAAAATAAATAAATATTTAGAATCGCAGATCAGAGCACTTTTTGTTTTGCGGGAATGCAGATTGAAAATTTTTTTTTTCAAATTATCACTGATGCTAAACCTAACTGCTATGCCTGCTATGCTGTCCGAGTAGGATAAAAACTAGCTGTGTTGTTCAAAATTACAGTTTAATCATGAACAGCATTCAGGGGAAAAAAAAGGAAATTCTCTAAACTGACATTAAACAATTAAATGCATTAAATCGCCTACTGCTTGGTCTGTCTGAAACCATGGCAGAGCATGTGAACATAGACATTGAGAATGCATAAAACCAAGCAGAGTTTGGCATACAGGTGAAGACCCTGAGAAGGTATAAACATACAGCTGAAATGGCCTGAGACCAGTTTACATCCAGAGAAACAGTGAAGCGCAAATTCAACTCAAACACTGCAAAGTACCTTGAGAAAATCCACATAAATAGACGACTGACATAACGTCTTGGCATTTGTACAAACCATGCAACCGATAAAACTTAGAAAGCAAAAGGTAAAAAGCCACTCAGACTCTGACAGAGAAATCTTCAAGACAGATGTTTCCCACCTTGAGCGAATACAACTGTTCGGATTAATACAGCCTACTAATTTGTCCACAGTAATTCCAGGCTTTGACGATAGGCCGCTAGCAATGCGGTTGTGTGGGTTTTGGTTGACCACCCATGCTAACAGATTTTATGACAACATCTGAGATTTGTTGTGTGTGAGAAAATGAATTATCTCCCGATAGTGCTACGTGCTGGGCATGAAGCAGTTCAATGGGGGGCACACGAAAGCAAACTCAAGTTTTCCTTGGAGACAGACACGGCAAGTTCTTGCGGACAGCCTGGTTATTTTCAAAATGGGGACCTTGTAATTACAATAAAGCGACCAGATTATATTGCAGACTTCCTTAAAAAAGTCTGTATTTTAATGGGCAGGGCTGCAAACCACGCACACACACCCTAGCCCACTACAACACACCAAAATAGATTGGAGAAGGGGGGGAGGAAATACACTCGCATGTGCATATTTGTGTGTGTGTTTGTGAGGAAATGGACTGGGTTGGGACAGGGTAACAGCGGGAGCACTGAAAAAAATTGCCTATGTATGTAACTCTGTATTATGCTACACAGAGCTCCCAGTAAGTAGAGACCCAGATGTAAGAGCGCAAAATGAAAGAGAATGGCTCAGTGATTTTGGATGCCGGACTCATATACGCCTGTGAAATGGGAAGGGTGAAACTGGAGGTCCCAAATGAAGCAAGTTTAATGCCAGCTTGTATATGAGAGCTATATCAAACTGTCAGTTATGCTAGTAAGAGTTTAAAGCAACAAATAAATGTTTGATGATCATAGCAAGCATGTGAACACTGACATAATCTCTCGGGTTGACTCATTTGTTCAGATTTTCTAAATGTGGCCGCTGAATGCACTTTAGAACATTTAGCACAATTATGCATCATTAAGCAAATTTACTTCAGCTTCTTCAATCGCCTCAGTAATGGTAACTGTTTAACAGATACTTCTACACTCTAAAAAATGCTGGGTTGTTTCAACCCAATTTTGGGTCAAATATGGACTAACCCAACTGTTGGGTTAAAAAGTTAATTTAAAAATGTAACCAAAATTTAACCCAACAGTTGGGTTAGTCCATATTTGACCCAAAATTGGGTTGAAACAACCCAGCATTTTTTAGAGTGTAGAAGTATACAGGGAATGGAACATACATCGAGAGGTTGTGTAATGGACATTTCAGAACAGATATGATAGTTTCACCAAGAAAGCAATGAGATTAAATGGAGTGCAAAATGAGACTTTTGCCTTCGTTCACTACACTCTAAAAAATGCTAGGTTAAATATAACCCAGCGCTGGGTTAAAAAGGGACAAACCCAGCTATTGCGTTGTTTTGACCCAGCGGTTGGATTCAAAACAACCCAGGATATATAATGCTCAGATTAAGGTATTAACTAATAAAATTAATGACTGATGTCACAGAACTAACTACATTTATTTAAAACAGGTGAAATGAACAGGTGTGAGAGGAAGACAGAGAAGAGAATGACTGAAAATGATTGCTCACTCTCCTTATGAAGTCATATATTTCTCATCACATTTTTACAAGGCCAAATAATCTGAACTATGTTATCCAGATTCATTTATAGCATTAAATAGTTCCTACACTCTAAAAAATGCTGGGTTAAATACAACCCAGTGCTGGGTGAAATATGGACAAACCCAGCAATTGGGTTGTTTTGACACAGCGAGAGGGATGAAACAGTATTTGCCCAGAGAGAGAGAGAGAGAGAGAGAGAGAGGGGTGGTGTGGGAGGGTGTCCTGAGCAGAAGGGAGGAGGTCGATTCATATGACCCACTGACTGAAGTGGAAATGTGGGGACATACTGATGAGTCAAGTGAGGAGATGGTGATGGAGAGGACACAGAGAGAGAGAGAGAGAGAGAGAGACCACTAGGTCAAAACAACCCAATTGCTAGGTTTGTCCACATTTTACCCAGCACTGTATATACAGTGGGTACGGAAAGTATTCCGACCCCCTTAAATTTTTCACTCTTTGTTATATTGCAGCCATTTGCTAAAATCATTTAAGTCCAAAGCGACTTACAAATGAGGACAATAGAAGCAGTCAAAACTAACAAAAGAGCAACAATATATAAGTGCAAATGACAAGTCTCGGTTAGCCTAACACAGTACTAAGTTGTCCAAATGAAGTTTTTAGCAATGCATATTACTAATCAAAAATGAAGTTTTGATATATTTACGGTAAGAAATTTACAAAATATCTTCATGGAACATGATCTTTACTTAATGTCCTAATGATTTTTGGCATAAAAGAAAAATCGGTAATTTTGACCCATACAATGTATTTTTGGCTATTGCTACAAATATCCCCCAGCGACTTATGACTGCTTTTGTGCTCCAGGGTCACATTTATGGGAAAAGGGCTTACCTAGAAGTACCCACATGAACCGTCATGATGTAGGCATTTTTTTCCTTTTTCTGTGAAAATACAAAATCTCTGCTTGTATTGAGATGAATAATAAGATTATTAAAAAAGGAAACATCTTTATTGAAATCCTAAGATGTACTTGTTTTGTAACATTTTATTGTAACCCCCTGGGGTTATGTGGGCAGATCTCGGGCTCTGCTGTAAAAAGTTATAAATCAAACATTTTTAATAAATAAAGAATCAAAAATAAAAAAAGGAAAAATCTTTGAAAAGTCTAAAAATGTAAAAGCACATGTGCATTTGGACAGTCCTGAGCATTAGCAACATCACCAACATCCCTGTTTGTAATGCATTCACGCTGAATGGATGTTTGCTACTGTCAGGTGTTGTGAGAGGTTTATCATGTGCTGCATGGACTTGCCACCTATAGAGAGCTTCAAATCTGTCACTTGAACAGGCCCAGGCTGAATCTGCAGACTTTCCCCACATTTCCTACGCTGGGTTTGGAGGACAATCTGTGGAAAATGTGTTAAAGCGAGCTGAAAGTGTAGTCGTGTCATATTAGACAAGATATTAAATGAAATTCAAAGGGATATTAAAGGAATAGTTCACTCAAAAATGAAAATGTATTCACCCTCAGGCCATCCAAGATGTAGATGAGTTTGTTTCTTCATCAGAACAGATTTGGAGAAATGTAGCATTGCATCACTTGCTCACCAATGGATCCTCTGCAGTGAATGGGTGCCGTCAGAATGAGAGTCCAAACAGCTGATAAAAACATCACAATAATCCACACCACTCCAGTCCATCAGTTAATGTCTTATGAAGTGAAAAGCTGCGTGTTTGTAAGAAACAAATTCATGTGTTTTAAACTTTAAACCTTTGCTTCTGGCTAAAATACAAGTCCTCTATCCATATTAATATTGCTTTCTCTAGTGAAAAAAATCATCTCATCTT
The DNA here is from genome assembly GCF_001515645.1 of Sinocyclocheilus grahami. Taxonomy (NCBI): domain Eukaryota; kingdom Metazoa; phylum Chordata; class Actinopteri; order Cypriniformes; family Cyprinidae; genus Sinocyclocheilus; species Sinocyclocheilus grahami. Next base: position 607,550 of record NW_015506267.1, on the reverse strand, counting down.
TATCAGGAGAGAAATCTGCACAGATCAAGCACTGTTTACGAGCCAAAACTGTTCTAAACAAATATGTGGGTGGATTTCGATGTGAGAGGACACCAGGGCAAGGACTTTTTCACCGGAGGAAACGTTATGGATTATGGACTCGTATTTTGGCCTGAAGCGACATTTTAAAGTTAATGGATTGGGAATGATTAGCATTCAGATTCAGCAGAAATCAGTGGAGTGTTTGTGGGTTCAGATCCGTGTGGGTCTGCTTCTGGGGTTTTATTGCGGTTGGGATGCCGCCTTAGAAGGTAGCAGCTGATTTAGGCAGTAGACAGCGAGGCAGCTGGCAGGAGTTTGGAACAGAGCTTACATGTCATTTAGCAGAAAGTTTTACAAAAACAACATGCAATTTCCAGAACACTAATTGCAGGAAAAACCCTCCAGGATCAACCTAGAGCTGCATGCTCCAGTCAAGCACAATGATGAATGTGATGATACATTTGATGAATTTTTTTTTTTAATTAATACTTTTATTCATCAAGGATGCAGTAAACTGATCAAAAGTGACAGTAAAGAAATGTATAATGTTACAAAAGATTTATACAGATTAGAATGATTTCTGAAGAATCATATGGCACTAAAGACTGGAGTAATGATGCTGAACATAATTACTGTTAACTAAAATAATTAAAATAAAAAACTTGAAAAAAATAAACATTAACTGAAATAAATAAACGTAAACTTGTTTATTTCAGTTTGTTGCCAAGGCAACATTTCTTAGGTTTACTTTAACTTGAAAAACGAAATTATTAAATAATTATGTTTATATTTTTTCTAATTATATTTTATATAATTATAACATTATTAAATTATACAATTTAGAAAAAAAAACATTACAGCCATATTTAAAAACTGATAAAAATGATTTAAAATGTAACAAAAATTATTGCAAATATGAAGAAAAAAATCTAATTCAAAATTTTTAACAAAAACTATAACACTATAAAATTCAAGCTTTTTGCATCACAGGAATAAATTACATTTCATAATATCTTAAAATGATAATAATAATAATAATACAACATTTTGCTGCATATTTTTATCTAGTAATATCAATATATAATTAATATAATTCACTATATTTTAATTTAGATCAAAATGCATCATTATTGAGCATATAAGATTGCTTTCAAATCCATAAAAAAAAACATTTTCCAAAATTTTTTAAAGTATATTTTGTGATTACATTTAGAATTTGTAGGACCCTTAAGGCATCAATCATTCTTAGTATTCTGTATCTGCAGAGCTGGAGAAGACAAACGTCTTAGTGTTACGCTGCGCTCTGCAGCATGTGTGAAACAACAGGTCTGTTTGTCGAGCCTGATCTAACACATCAGCTTGAGGTGTTTGCGGCACTGTACCGTAACAATGCAGCTTTGTAGCCAGACTACAGCTAAAGGTGAGGAGTAGAGCCTCACAATGAGACACGCACTGCAGGAGGAGGATGAGGAGGAGAGGGAATGTACCACTTGGGTGTTGAGGTAGGGGGTGGGGTGGCCGGGGTAAAGCTCTGAGAACAGAGGGGTCTTTTGTGAGGCAGGAAGGGAGAGACGCACAGCGAGCCGTAGGTACAGTACAAGCCTGATGGGAGAAGAGAGAGAAGAACAGATGGAGAGGTAGAGAGAGACATGAGGAGTGAGTGAGGGCTTCACAAGACAACCAGACCTGGACATTTAGGGCCTACAATATGTAGGTTTATGCTGAACAAACCAAATCAAATCAGATATGGTTACTGGTACTGTCAGAACAGTAATATTGTCAAATATTATACCAATTTAAAATAGTTTTCTATGTGAATATCTGTTAAAAAGAAATGTATTCCTGTGATGCGCAGCTGAATTTTCAGCATCATTACTCCAGTCTTCAGTGTCACATGATCTTCAGAAATCATTCTAATATGCTGATTTACTGCTTAAGAAACATTTCAGATTATTAGCAATGTTGAAAACAGTTGTGCTGCTTCAGATTTTTGTGGAAACTGATTTTTTTTTTTTTTTTTCAGGATTCTCTGATGAATTTAAAGTTCAAAAGAACAGCATTTATTTGAAGTAGAAATAGTTTTGTAACATTATAAATGTCTTTACGGTCACTTTTGATTCATTTAATGCATCCTTGTTGAATAAAATTGTTAAATTCTTTCAAAGATAAAAAAAAAAACTTACTGACCCCAAACTTTTAAATGGTAGTGTACACTGATTTGTAAAGTTTAAATTAATGCTTACAAAGCTAACTGCTAACTAAGCTGCTGATAGTTCATGCTTATAGTTATCTACAGTGGGTACGGAAAGTATTCAGACCCCCTTAAATTTTTCACTCTTTGTTATATTGCAGTGACCCCTTTAAAACAAAATCTTACGAACGCCAAACAAATAATGTGAATTATATGATTCTCTGTGAAATCTCAAATAACACTTTTAAAATCTGCATGATAAAAATTGTGTAATCTCGTGGTAACCAGGTCAAGCCGGACATAGGACAAATGTAATTATACATTTTGAAGAAAAACTTAGTGGCAGAAAAACTAAACGACATAAACGTCACTTGCTCCAATGTCGTTCACTTTTCCAGTCATTTCAGCAGCTGGCACCTTCTCTGATCATCATTCAAAATCATTTCCTTTTACTTTCAACTGTTCTGTTTGATCAAATTATAATAGCAGGAAACAAAATGAGATTCATTATTTTGGAAAAATCATGATCATTTCCAATATTTTATAGCAATCCAATCTGTTAGCAAGTTCTATATTTTGCATCAATAAAATATTTGTTTTAAAGACACAAAAACTTAGTATTCCTTTTTTTTAAACACCAAATTATAGTGTTGGTTACTATATCCTCATGCACTTGTTTTCTTTTGCTCTCCAGTGTGTTCACACAAGACGAAGAGAAAACTTTACATTTCAGAAAAAAAAGATCTATAAGTAGAAGTATGTTTTTAAGAGAACAAAAGCCTTTGGGACATCCACACTGCCACACGGCGTCCCCAGACTGCAGTTTTTCTCTCATTTAGTCCACAGCAAATATGCATTCCTCACTGCAACACAACCCAAACCAGAAACAAAACCATCACAAATGTCAACAACTATAAAAAGACAATTCTTCTGCGCAGATCTGAACGGGAAAAATATAAACTAAATAATACGCATACACAAACATGTTCATAAAGGCCTTTGTCATCATAGCAGATACACAGTCAGATATAATTCACCACTATTCAAGAAAAGGATTAGTTTAAAGGACGAAGGAGGTGGAGATGAACATAAACGTCCTGGTTTTGGATTGTACTTAAATTAGGACTCAAAGTGTTTTGTGTCCAATACACTGAAGTCTGGCTCTGCAGAATTCACGTGCCTCACGTCGCCGTTTAAACTCATAAACCAAAGTGCTAATTTGCAAACCTCTTATGGCCGATACATACTGCTCATTTGCAAAAACCCTCATCTCTGCAGCTCTAATTTACCAAATGCTCATTAGCTAAACTACTCTGTCATATAACCAGCACATCATTTTGTGCACTTCATGTAGCCGGTATTTAACAGTTGCAGTTTTCCTTGATAAAGAAGTGTAATTTTAAATAAAATAAAATAAAAAAAGATTATACACACACACATATACATATATATATATATATATATATATATATATATATATACACACACACACACACACACACATAGTAAAAAATTTGTAATTTTAACAAAAATTTTGTAAAAACACTACGGGAAAAAAAACTGTTAATAGGTTAACAGTAAGTTCCCGTACTATATACAGGGAAAAACTGTAAAATATCTAACCAGACATTTCATGTAATTTTACAGTAAAATGCTGTTACAGTTTTTAAAAGTAAAAATAACAAATGAATGTATAATTTACAGTCAAAAACTGTAAACTGATTTCCCCAGAATTCCCTGCATGACACTCCACATTTGAAAGT
>NW_015506267.1:580121-603543 GCF_001515645.1 Sinocyclocheilus grahami | reverse complement strand
GGTTGTCAGTATGTTAAAGGTACAAAACAGATTTTAATAGCAGTGTGCATTGTTGAATTTACTGGTTTACATTCAAATTTTCTTGTTTGTAAATTACAGTTTTATACTGTAAAATTTACAGTTTTTGGCCGTAAATGTGTTTACTGTTTTTCTGTATTTTTTACAAAATTATTCTGGCAACCACAGCTGCCAAAATTCTTTTGTAAAAACTACAGAATTTTTTTTTACAGTGTACATACATATATACATATGTATTTAAATATTTCTGCATGCATTGACCTAAAATATACGTGAGTGGAATTTTAGTAACAAATGGACTGCACAAATAATAACACCAGTAAGAGCAAAGACCTTGTAAAATATAATTATGTTGGAATATATGGCTAACATAAGGTCTGCTTTGCTGGGAAATAGCACGTTCTGGAACAGTGACGGTCATTGAAAGAGAGCAGTGAGGTTTCTGTCCTGCATTCACCTCACACCGCTGCTGGTCCGGCTGATACGAACTTAACTGAGTCCACAGTGTTACTTAACGTGCTTATTTTAGGTTTACAAGAGCTGAAAATGCATTGTCACAATTTACTGTCCATTTAATGTCAAGCTGTGCTCAAAGGACCTATACATTAAAACAGCAATAACAAAAGAAAGTCCCCTTTTTGTCAACAAATCACCATTCTCAGCAACAAACCATCTTTTCAATCAAATGACATGGATGAAAGGTAGAGTTAAAAGAGTAAAAAAGGCTTGCCGTGCCTTATCGCAGCTGTGAAATGTGACAGAAATAGCCGCTGTTGCAAACACAACTCAAAAAATGGTCAAGGACTAGGTTTTGGCGTCACCTCCAGAACTGCAGAAAATATGCTGCCCTCACCTTTCCAGTACACAGGAGCCATTGTAAGAGCGCCACCTGACGGCGGACAGAGGAACTGCAGGTGCATCCCATGCACACAGAAGAGCTGTGCAGCATCAGATCTAATATTAAACAGTTTTTAATCTTGTATTACATACATTAGGTTTTATTTAGACAAAGCAGTGGGGAGTTATTAAGAAACGAAGATCAGAACGGACAGTAAGACAAATTGAGGCATCTACTATTCATCTGTTTTATATTTATTTATCCGTCTTAAAGGGATAGTTCACCCAAAAATGAAAATTGTGTCATCATTTACTCATCCTCATGTCGTTCCATATGCTGAACACAAAAGAAGATATTTTGAAGAGTGCTGGTAATCAAACAGTTGGTGGTTGCCATTGACTTCCATAGTATTTTTTTTTCCCTTACTACGGAAGTCAATGGCAACCACCAACTGTTCGATTACCAGCAATCTTCAAAAAATCTTCTTTTGCATTCAACATAAAAAAAGCAACTCATACAGGTTTGGGACGACATGAGGGTGAGTAAACGATGACAAAATTTTCATTTTTGGGTGAACTATCCCTTTAATAGATCCAAATGTAATGTCATGTCGAAAGCACGCAATAAACATCTGAATCTGGACATTCGGAATACGATTTCTTAAAGATTCAGCTTTTTTCCTGCATGCGTGCCTTAGAATTTAGAAAAGAAGGGAGAAGTGAAGGAGGAGTTAAAGTTGAGGCAGAATATCATTGGTTCGTTCCAGGAGTGACGTTGCAGTTGGGCTCCCTCTAGCGTCTGGAGCGCGACACTGCGGCGCCAGCAGCGGCTCGGGGCCCGGGGGTCCTGCTGGACTGAAGAGCAAACCACCTCACCTACCCACCCCGAGGGACCCCGAAACAACCTCACAAATCAAGAGCTCCTTTTAGTGAAGGCAGGGGAAGGACCAAATCAAAAATCAACAATGAGGTTAAAAATAGGGGGTGAATCGGAATTAGAGCCAAGGTTATTTTAGTTAACTAAACCCATAACAAATTGTTACTTAATGTTAACTGAAATGTAAAAAAAATTCTCATTTCCATTTAATTTGTTAATGTTCTAAAATAACTCTACATTAAGGTGCATTAGTTAATTACATTAGTTAACATGAACTAAGAATGACCAATACTTCTACAGCATTTGTTAATCTTAGTCAGTGTTAATTTCAACATTTATTAATACATTAAAATCAAAAGTTGTGCTTGTTAACATTAGTTAATGCACTGTGAATTAACATGAACTAAAAATGAAGCGAGCTGTTAAAAGGTGAGATTATGAAAAAGTAACAATTTTGGGGAAGAGAGAAAAAAAAAAAGTGGACCCCAAAAGACAGGGAGGGTCGGCCACACGAACACACAAGCTCACAGCGTATGTCTGGATTAATATGTATTCAAGCAATTATGGCAAACTGCAATCAAGTAAAAGGAGACGGGGGCCACTGCACTCCATTAAAAGGAACGACTCTTGTATGCATCTTTCACACAGGACTGCTTCCGCATTGCTGCGCACACACACACACACACACACACACCCATAGGCTGACTGACAACTCTGGCAAGACTCGAGTCGCCCACGGGAAACACAAGCATACAGTTCACCATCAAATAAGCCTTCCCACCGTTCAGATATAGAGCAGACCATCAACACCAACCCAATTAGCTTCAATTCCTGGATAAATGGAAACTGGGTAGACAAAACATGCAAGAAAATACAAAAAACTCTAAACTATTTGGAAGCCAAATTTAAGGACCAGAGGTCAGTCGTTGATCACATTAAAAAGACTTAAAAACAGGATTCTTCCAACCACTGGCCTTAACAAAACAAGCACATGGGGAAGCTAAGTTAGGACAACCAAAGCTGTATAGGAAGTCTGGATTCAGGTCACATGTCAATGGCTAATGTATTATGGATTACAGTAAGTCCATCAAGTTCTAGTGAACTATCTCATCTGATGCTCAATCTGTCTTTCCGACATGATTATACTCTGAAAACTGGACAATTAAGCACCTCATGAATGTATAAAACACTTGTACAAGAGTTCAGACAGTAATAATCTGCATCAAGTTTGATACTATAATTGAAACCGCTATGCAGAAAATGGTGTATTAAACAAGAAGTTGGCATATCAAATTCAAGCTTATTGGAGAAATTGCATATTTTGACCACTGCTGTGCGTCTATTTTGGTGTCAACATTCATGTCTAACTGTTGTCATTATTAGCGCCATAAAAGATGGGACCACTTGCAATCTCTAGCTATTTTTCTTTATAAAAACTTCAAATACTATCAGTATTTGATCTCAAGTCTCTGCCTAAAATTACTTGGTTGGAGCCACAAAAACCATCAGGTTTATCAAGTACAGAAAATGGTACCCACCATTAATACTGATGCATTTGCTGGATTGTTTAATGGCATGTTCAGTCTTTCTCCAGGACTATACTATATCACTCTCACATAAATGCATAGAGATTGTGATGGATGCTGGTTTTGACACGTCGACCTTTCAGATTGAACGCAGAATTCTTACATGACCCTAGTGTCTCTGTTGAATAAGATGGACGTGTTCGACAATATGTTCTTGTCAGATTTAGTGAGTCGCTATGAGGGAAGCAACCTGTACGGATGAACTGTAGAAGGTGATTCTACTGCGACACATTAAGGCTGGAATATACTCACACTACCAGACTTTCCGAACACAAACTTGCACAGAAATATGCGCCTCGTTGTTACTAGACGCATGTCAAATGAAAACAAGATGCGTTCTAAAAATATCAAACGTTTGATATTCCCTGACTGGATGGAATCATAGTCTGGAGCTCAAAAATATTGGAGTCTGTGCCCATCAAAATGGCGCTTTCCACAGCGTGGTACAACTCGGCTCGGCACGGCTCAGTACGGCACGGCACGGTTCGGCTCGGTTTGCGTTTCCACTGCAGTTCAGTACCGCTTTAGAGTGCGCGGGATTATTCACATGTCGTTATAGTTGCGCCGCCTCTACTACCACGACTCCTAAAAAAAACTTTTTCATTCCGCGTCGCCCCATCAAGCTCTCGCTGGATCCGCTCCTCTGCTATCAACGAGAGGAACGCATTCTTTCGCAACAGAAAACAAAACTTTTTGGTTGTTAAAAAAAGGTGCGCTCGTTCAAGACAGTTGCATTCGATCCTTCGCTGGCTGTGCTGATTTAAATCTAGTGGTTCTGTTGTGTTTGCGTCGCAAGTTCAGTGACGCAGGTAGTGACGATTCTCTCCGGCCAATCCGTGATCAGCAGAATTTACACGTCACGTTTTGGTAACGGTACAGTTCACTTGGAACCCCAACCGAGGTGGTACTAAAAAAAGTACCAGGTACCAGGTACTGTACCCAGTGGAAAACCCCCAAAAAGTGAACCGTACCGAGCAGTACCGTGCCGTACCATGCAGTGGAAAAGCGCCAAAACACTATGCAATTTTCTGTGAAATCAGTCAAGCCTGAATGTCCAAAAACTGCTGACTGGCTCCAACTTTTGGGAACAAGCCCAGGCTCCTAAATTGGTGTCAAAATTGTGTAGTGTATTCCAGCCTTTACACAAACTAGAGCCACCTTTGTTTTTTACTATGCCAAAGTTAGTACCAGTTAAATCCAAACAAGCCTGATGACAAGCTGATTTCCTAAACACAAAAGAAAAAGGCCTGCTACACCGATCACGTGGAAAGGACAAGAGTGGTTGGACATACTTCACAGCACACATACACACTTTATAAATATTTGTCTTTTGGGGGGCATGGTGTGGATTTGGTTCCCATTGGTGACGAAATGGATCAAAGGAACTTGGGCGAATTATGAAATGGCAAAGGTATAAGGTCCTCTAGAAGGTACCAAAACCAATCTATTTGTTCATTTAAAAACAACACAAATCAAGAAAAACAAGGTCGACCCTCCTATTGCCGCCAAAAAAAGCAGGATTCTCCTGCGAGATTTAATCTGTGCCTTTAGGCCCTCCTCGGAACATGATCAAAAACTCATGTCCAACAAAACCTGCATACATTTATTCACAAATGTAAAACTCTAGCCTGCATTTCATAAGGGCCAGATGCAGCAGGCAGAGAATTTCCAATGTCGTTTATAAATCAGACTCATTTCATGAGTACAGTACAAAGTAGGATTTCAAGGTAAAAATCCCAAAGATAGCACGTTAGCAGTATTCCACAGTCAAAAACGAACCGTGACTTGATTCTTGATTCGTACCAGCCAAAGGGCTCGGCGGATTCTCGCTCCGGTCACACATGCACTGTAAATCCAGCCGAAGGGCTGTCTAACTGCAGTGACAAATGAAAAAAAGTACAGTTCGTGCAGAGTAACATACAAACCAAAACGACACACAGAGATCTCTAGAATCAATATGAGAGTTCTAAAACCGGAAGCCTAAGTCTTTAAACCGAAGCTTATGATTTAGAACCTCCAGGGAATATGAAAAATAAGATCTCTCTGGACAGCTCACACTGTGTAAAACGTTACATGGAAAACAAGTTTTTTTTTTTCAGACAGTCTTTTTTCGGGGCTGTACTGGTTTGAAGGTGCGACAGGAAGAATATGTAGGAGAGAATTGTGGGGGAAGGTGTTAATGGGAAGTGAGACAGTAAAGCCCCAGAGTCCAGGGTGGGGGTGGGGGGGGTGCGATACCCTGGTGCAAAACCGGACTGAACTGGATCGAGACTGGTCCAGGTTAGGTCAGCTGATGTGGCGCTTCAAGCATTTCCATTAAGAAGGTGTCGATTGGGGTGTCTCCAATCAGCTTGAAGAAGAACAGGTGCTCCAGGCACTTAAGGCCAATAGAGCGCAGCGCTGGCAGCCGGAGGAGGAGCTTGGCAAACCTGAAAGCCAAGTGAGATGTAAAGAAACTGCAATGAACTGTAACCCAATCGGCATATCTTTCTTCCCTCTATGGAAATTCTAGATGGGATTTTTACTTCAATAACCACACTGTTGCAATCTATTGAGGGACAGAAGAGAGAAAAAAAACACATGTACTCTACCTGCCCTGCTGGTCAGGATATCTCTGTTTACAATAAGCCTCCAGCGATGCATAGACCTTCTCTCTCAGTAACTCCACTTCACTTGGGCTTGACAATCCCTTTGCATCTGCACATAAAACAACGAATAAAATGTAAAGCTGCCTTTATGACTGAACAGCAGGGGTGGAAATCAGCAGGAACATTCAGCGTAACAATATACTGGTCTCTGGATGTGTAGCTATTTAAAATTGCGACATATTGCAATATCTTTATTGCTTGTTTCTCTTGATCTTAACTGGACTTTGGCGCTTTGCACAATTACATTCTTGGCTAATTCGGAGTTTGGACTATGGTTGAATAGAAACGGAGCGTACAAATGAGGAATGCACTGATAATGCAACAGTATCAGTCCATCACACAAACGTCACTGTGAAGTTTGTAGTTAAATTGTTCATTCAGATATTTTAATGGCAAAGAGAGTTAAAAGATTAACATACTTTCTAATATTAATCGATGGTGAGGAATGGGAAATAAAGAGCACTTCTGTTGCATGCGCTCGAATACGGTTCGCTCACTCAGCACATATGCTTCATTAAACAAGCACAAGTAAAAATACTAAATGCTACATTATATGTATAACAAGTGGATCCCTACACTACAAGAAACTGTCATGTAACGACTGTACCGGTGCACTAGAGTAGCTCTAAATGTGTGCTCTGCCATTAAATGAAAGATAACAAAATAAAATGATAAAATGACCAGGAAAACAGATCTGACTTGTCGGAGAAAGTGTAAGAACAGCAGCATGAACTGCCGGTGATATCTATATATGTACTTTTAAGGTAATCAGCCAACATAGCTAGTTTTTATTGTTGGCATTTTATTCAATTTTGAATATCCAAATGTTAGGGAGAAGAAGAATAAAAAAAACTTTTAGATACCAATCTGGATATGCGACGGACTTCTTTTACGCTCATGTTTAGTAGCTCCTTTGAAGGATTCTTGAGTAAAATGGCTCTATATTTAACAAAGTGTGACCGGTTTTATCGAATACAAAAAATACAACCCGCATTTTATGCAATTAAAATGTATCAGATGTATTAAAAATGTATTAAAAAAAAGGTATCAGCAAGTACCAAAAATTTAAGTATCTGTATTGTATTTTTTCTGGGAAAAAGTGGTATCGGAACATAGCATGAACGAATGTGAATTGAATGTGTATGACTGTGCGGTCTGACCTGGGTTGAAGAGGATGATGGCTCTCAGGCAGCCCAACTCTGTTTTATCCATCTGCATGTCCCTCATCTTGCTCACCAGCTCCGTCAACACCCTGACGCCATTAAAATGAGGGCAGGAAGGAGCAAGGGATGAAAAGCAGGAAAGGAAAGGTGGGAAAAAGAGAAGAGTCAGGTTAAAATCTGAAGTACTACAATTCGCATTTACGCAATAAGAAAATAGCTTGATGGAGCCATTTTCACAAGCACTTCAAAATATATACAAAACACAATCATAAAAATCAATGGTAATATAACAGCCTTCTTATCTCAAAAAGAACAATCAGAAATTAATGTTTTAGAAACATAGCGCATGCCACGTAAGATATAAGTCACTCATGTTAACATTAGTCACTGTCGGGCCAAAAGCGAGTGTGCTAGTGCGTGCCAGTTGCGATTCCATTGTCACTTCCGGGGCTTGATCTCTGCCTCATCGGGGCTTCCTCAGGGCCAACGCCCAGGGATTTTCGACCCGCCAAATACCTTGGGCCAAAGCGGGCCAACTGGGGCCAGAGGAGTGGTCATGAATAAAGGTGGAGTTTAGACGGTCGGCACCGCTACTCACTTCCCATGTTTTCATATCAAGCTACCAGCTTTAATCAACATTTAAAATTATTTTAATGGCAAAACTCACTGCAGACACCAGCGAGTGTTTGAAATAACTTACGAATGGGCTCCGATGGGAATTCTGATCACCGTATGAGGCAGAAATGTATTATATGCGATGTTATAAGGCTACGCTAACCATCGCCACCATAAATACATGTTATGCTTATTAAAATAATGACAGCATGAAGAACTAGACAAATCATATATGATTATAATCATGTATTTATTTGGTGTCATATTTGTTCTGTCTCTTCTCTGCGCCTTTGTTGATACAGGACTTTTGCATCCGCACGTCATAAATTTCATATACTCTGTAACTCCTAACTCTGGTTTTCTGTCTGTGAGCTCCCTCTGTTGCTCGCTCGCTTTGGGCCTTGCGGCTTGAGGTCTGAGGCTCGTTGTTAGCCCTGGCTCGCACTGGCCCGACAGTGGAAACGCAGCTATTGTGAGTCCAAGCAACACTTTCAATCACACAGATATTCGTACACAAGGTCAGTTTGGTCTTTACCTGCCCCAAACAGCCCCAGACATAATTTAATCCAAAATAAACTGTCTCAAGCTACAGGCTTTCCTGACTGCTGCTGTTTGTTTATGGCGTGTGGCGGAGTGTCATTACCTGTCGAATATGGCCCCAACCTCTGCATTGTGCGCACTCTCCCTGTGTGTTCAATCACAATGTGTTATTAAAATGTCATTTCACATTTCATTGTTATATAATGTCTCCCCACTCCAGAAAGGCCCAGGCAGAGACGTTAAGACTCCACGTATGATGGCGGTAGGCCCAAAGAGTAACAAGCTACAGGCTCTTGTTGAAAGGAAGGCGGACGATCATGGGTTGGAAGCAGCAAAGCTTTAAATTACAATTCCTTTTTAAAATCTGTTGAGCATCAGTTAAAATAAGTAAAAATTAAATGTAATTAATGTGTAATTAACACTTAATTTCTAGCTAATTTTATAACAAAATAAAAAGCCTTTATGTACAATGCATAATAAATGTATTCATAAGGTGCCTTGTAATGCATTCAAATCTTTTAATAAATAATTGTAGCCAAATTTAAAATGCATTATAATATTTGAAGGTTTGTTTGTCAAGTGAGTTAATGCATCATACTTTCTAAAAGTGTAACTATGAATAGATAAGTTTTAGAATCTATTACAACTATGGCTATAATTATTCATGAGGGCATACAAGGTGCCATTACAAGGCATTATTAATGCATTTAAACTACTTTTCTAATGCATTATATAAAAAAGCTTTTTTATTAGAAAAATACAAATGTTTAATGGAAAATTTATAATTTTTCCTGACACGAAAATGTTGATTAAAAAAATGTATATTTAATTTTAATTTCAGGTTTTTGCAAGTGCGGTCAGTGAACACCTGAACAAAAGTAATGAAAAATCATTACTGTTGAGCACTGAAGAAATATATTATTATTTTTGCTGTTGTGGAATATAACCGATCATTGACTTAAAGTATTATTATTATGTACTATAACATCAGCATCTCCTAATTGCTCAAAATGCACATAAAATTACTCTGAACACGCATCAGATTTTGCACAGAGGGTTAAGTAGCATTTAAAGCCAATAAAGCAAAGCGCGAAGCATGTGCACACACACAGCACCAACGGGAGGACAATGAAGCGCTGCAAGAATCAGGTGAGTTGGACAGTGAAGCACAAGACATGGAGGCTCATTTCTGAAGCAGAGACATTATGACAAGATGAATGGCAACGAAAGACAATTTCATATGAACATCACAACAAACTGTAGCACAGAACATCTAGAATGAGCTCAATTAAAACAACAGCCTGTAGCTCATTATTCCTGGATTTGCAGGAGACAAAGATAAAATATGGAGTCTTGAGAAGTTATGGAGAGAAATGTGGTAAATTTGTTTCTTAATATAAACAATCGCTGTAATTACCAGCAGATCAAGAGTGAATGTCAGAGCACACTTCATACATGTGCACTGTATTGATCATGTAAATGGGAGTGTGTCGAGACTATAAGCAGAGGAGACCATTGGTGCACATATAGGTGTCTGCATGTATGTGTATGTCCTGTCTGATCGTGCAGTGTCAGTCTATAAAAGCACACTATATACACAGCAGCGTCAAGGCAGCAGGCTGTCAGGAGGTAAAAAAAGGTATTTTTCTTTGTCATGACACAGGAAAATCCAACCACCTTTGCAGCCTTAAATGTGTCAAGAAGCAAAGCTGTTAAGGTTCATGAGCACAGGTCTACCACAAATCATGATACGATATTTCTTGCCTAATCCTTTTCACACATAAGCACAGCAGGTCACATGCACAACTTTTTGAAACCTATAGCGAGCAAATCTAATAAAGCTAAGACCTCTAGAAGATCAATACAAGGCTAGCCTGTCCGCAGTCATGTGACATGACTATTACCTGTCAAAGATGGCTCCCACCCCTGCGCTGTGAGCACTGTTCCTGTGCACGTGGAGGCCGGTGGCCAGCAGAATGCCATCCTTCACCGTGATGGAGCGATGAGAGAATGACGCGATCAGTAGCTCATTCCAGCCTGGTCGACAAATGAAAGCAGCAAAAGATGAGGGGGGGATCACTACTGAGAAAAGCTAATTATTAAGAGTTTGCTAAGGGAAACATAAAAAAATCCTGTTTGCAGTTACCAGTTTTGATTTTAAAAACATTCAGTCAGAAAGACAAAGGCAAATAGGTTTACCAGCACGCAGCAGGATGACCTGGTCATCCAGAGACAGCTCACTGAAGTGAGGGATCCGTTTTGCCCACTCCACCAAAGTGAACAGCTGTTTATCAGCCGCCTGGCAGATATTTGTGACTGGGTCGTTCGGCTGAGGAGAGGAAACAAAAGTATTGTGGGTAAGTAGTAAGGAGAGGGAATGAAAAAATCTTGAAAATAACATCATGCAAGGCTTTTTGTAATTTAGCAGTAGGAATTTGCATTTCAAAAACTCTGAAGAAGGGATGCATGATAAATTATATCATATTGAGATTGCAATTAAATTTATGTTGATAACGATGATAAGCTCTGGACATTTTTACTCAATATGGCAGTGGTCGGCAACAGGCGGCCCATTTTGGCCAGCCAGCAATAATATCTGGCCCGCGCCCACAGCCAGATTATTTTGATAGCGGCTGGTTCTGAAATAGATCTGTCATGACAGCAACAGTTACTCACATTCAGAGTGTGTGATCGGAGTGGAGCGGTGTACAATTCACGAGTACAACTTATGCCAACGACCCGTAATATAACTGCATATTTAGCAAGAATTCACAAGTTAAACATTTAGCTAGCTTGATAGAGAAAGATCACTCAAATCAAAAAGAATATGAAGGCTATAATGACGGCAATGAGAGGGAAGTTATAGTTCTCAAGGAATTTGTCTGTTCCTTCTAGATACTGAATATTTTCAGCTGAATATTTTCAGTGACAATGTTTGGATTTGAAATCAAAATAATGGATAAATGTTGTGTTTGTGGTAAGCAGACACGGATCAATAGCGGACTACTGTGTGAAAACTGCTTCCCCTCTCACAAGAGTCACCTAAGAGGGGGATTCCCCCCATTTTCAAAAATGAAATTCAGGCCCTGAATAAATGTCTAAAAATCCTGATTGGAGTATCACTATAAATAGTTACAAAAGATAAAAAAGAACGTTTTAAAAAGATCGGTATCAGTGATCGGTATTGGCAGATACTGCTTTCTGTGATCAGCGATCGGTCTCAAAAATCCTGATCAGAGCACCCCTAGTACCTAGTACTTTTTTTAGTACCACCTCAGTTGAAGTTCCAAGTGAGCCACACCGATACTAAAATGTGATGAGTGAACACTGCAGATCACTGATTGGTCAGAGAGAATCGTCACTACCAGAGTCATTGGATTTGTGACATGAAACACCTAACCCAATAGATTTAAATAGTCAGCAACAGCCACCGCAGTATCTTTTTTCTCACAACTTTTTTAAACGACTTGCTTTTAACAAACGTCACACGCAACTTGAAAAAAGAAATGGCTGTATCATGGTCAGTGGATGAGGTGGCAGAGCAACTATTACAATCAGTCTATAATCCCACCCAACTTTGAAGCGGTACTAAACTGCAGTGGAAAAGCGAGCCGAGCCATGCCAAGCAGAGTTGTACCACACAATGGAAAAGCGCCATAATATGCAACTTCCTGCTTTTAATCAGTCCACCAGCTAAAATTAGAGCCCAATTACCTTGAAGTTCTGGATCACGTAACAAATAATCCTAACACTAAAGATCATAAATCCTCTTTAACATGCTTATCTGTAACTTACAGAGCTTCCCCCTGAGCTGCCATCTGTATGCAGCTCGGTCTTCTGCTCCACGGCCATCTCTGCTTCTAGAATCTTCTCTACAGGCATCTCTTCATTCGCGGGGCTGGTGGACTCAACCTCTCCTTCACGCTCCTTGTTCCTCTGACGCTCCTCCTGAACTGCTGCATCGCACACAGGGAAATGAGGAAGAGGGACAAGATGGGGAAACAGAGATGAAGGATAGGGCGGAGGACAGATCAACAGGATGGGAAAAGGAAAATGAACAGAGAGAAGGGTAGTGAACAGGGAAAGCAGTAAAGATGTAAACAGGAGCAGAGAGACAGAGATATACAGATACAAGTAGTTCCTGGTTAGTTTTCAACATTCATTCACACACTGAAGTCCTCCAGCGACATTCCTTCTTCAATGACCCAGTAAAAGCTATAAAGGTCCCTTATTGCGCATATTCAAAACAACGTTCTCACATGACTAATATGTTTTTTGCTGCATCATGTAATTTAAAGGGGTCATATCATGAGGAATGTAAATGTAAACACTGTAAATTCAGTTCCCAGTAAAAAACAAAAAACAAAAAAAAAGACTCCTGAACTTTTTGCATGTTACATCAGGCACATGATTGTCCACATTTACAAATACGTCCCTTATTGCGCATATTCAAAACAACGTTCTCACATGACTAATATGTTTTTTGCTGCATCATGTAATTTAAAGGGGTCATATCATGAGGAATGTAAATGTAAACACTGTAAATTCAGTTCCCAGTAAAAAACAAAAAACAAAAAAAAAGACTCCTGAAATTTTGCATGTTACATCAGGCACATGATTGTCCACATTTACAAATACAATGACTATTAGGTAGGGTTGGGCGATGTCTACCAAATTGGCATCGGACGATGCATACTGTGAAATGGGGGGGGGGGGCTATTGAAAGCGGTTTCAATAGCGGCTCCCTGATGCCCGCAATTTATACACAGTCGCCTATACTTACCCAACGATATAACTCCGAGAAATGCCTCCCATGTCGTAGGCTATTTATTCCCTTTAGGGTTTCCGTAGTACACTTCAATTCCTTTCTGAACACAGAACTGGGATGCGGCGGATTGCCGGGGGGGGGGGATCACGATGTCAGCTTAACATCGTGATGTCTGTCAGCCATCGGCGATAGACGATGGCCCAACCCTACTATTAGGTAACAGAAACTTGGTACATCCAGACTTGGTAAAGTAATAAAGAGAAAGCGGGATGATACTATTACTTTTAAATACCAGAAAAACTAATAATAAGAGCAAAATGTTGTGCCCTTTCTGGCGGTGTAGCACCTATACCTCTGCATATCTTTCTCAACATAAGAAAAGCTGAAGTTTATTTTTAACACGGTTCCTAAACATGTCAGTCTGACTTTAAGCATTAATGGAGGAAAAAAATTAGAACATATCACTTTAAGAATATCTTTTCAAAGAACCATATTAAATGGTGAATAAATGATCTTAAAAAATAAAATGCAAAAAAAGTTACATTAAGTAGATCTCAAGAAAAAAAAAGATGAAATGACCCCTTTAATAGCCATGACTAATATCCTACAGAGCAATTCTTTCACCATTCCCACATTCACTAACTCTCTCTCTCTCTCACACACACACGCACATGCGCACACACACACAACCACCACTCCCTCCCTCCCTCCCTGTTTTCTCCTTACATCGTTGTCGTTCATCTTGGACCACTACAGAAGGAGAGGGAGGAAGAGAGAGAACGAGAGGAAACAAGAGGGAGAGAGGGGGACAGGTGTTAGTGGTGACAACAGCCCTCCCTCCCCCTCTGCTCTCCTCTCTGGTTTGTGCCGTGATGACTATGACTTAGCCACAATACCCTCTTTACATTCAGTGTCAACAATCTTATAAAATCTACATGTCTCTGCTACACATACTCGTCACTGCGGTCTTTCTGTCTGGCTTAATTCTAGAAAACATTTGCTCTCTCCTTAGTGACAGACCGATATGTTGGCCAAGCAAATTTATCATAAAATAAATAAATGAAATACAAAAAAAATATACATTACTGGGTACATCCCAATTGCCATTAAATTGTACATAATATTTAAAGGAATAGTTCACCCAAAAATCAGCACCAGCTTATTCAAAATGTAGATGATTTTCTTTTTTCAGCTGAAGAGAAATTATGGTTTTGAAGGAAAACATTTTAGGATTTTTCTCCATCTAATGCAAGTGAATGGGGCTCAACGTAGACAATAAGGCAGTTCTTGTCGCCTACGTCACGCGTGACATTCCCAACATGCATACGTCACGCAAGAGGTCATTAACTAAATCGTCTCGTGATCGTGCATTGCAGAGATGAACCAAGGTGAGCATTTGTAGTTAAAAAGTACATAATATATAATGTTTTTTCTGAAAATAACTGATCGTTTCGCAAGAGAAGACCCTTATTTGTCAGCTGGGGTTGTGTGGATTACTTTAAAGCTGCCTAAATATGGATTTTGGACTGTCAAAATGGTCTATGGTGAGCCCTGTTCACTTGCATTAGATCCTGAAATGTTTTCCTCCATTACCTTAACTTTTCTTCGGCTGAAGTCAGTCAGTCATACGCATCTTGGATGGCCTGGAGGGTGAGTAAATAATCAGTCATTTTCATTTTTGGGTGAGTTATTCCTTTAAATGCTTTATTGTCTATCATCCACACATCAGCATCAGTTTGTGTTTCTTGCACAACTAAATGCATAGCACCACAGCATTGAACATTACAAGTTGTAGATCAGTCTTTCTATTGCATTAGCTTCACATAAATAAAAATACACACTGTGACCAATGTAGTCCGATTTAAAATTAAACGTAGGTCCATTTATGAGGTGAGGAAACACTGGCATCAGACTCTGAAAATCTCATATCAGTGAATCACTACTCCTTACTTCTAGTGTAAAGAGCATCTCATCTTGGGTTTGTGGTATGTGTATGTGCTAGGTGGGACAGCAAGTTCTGGTTCTTACCCTCTCTCTTCATCCCCATGGCCAGGCACTTCTGGTAGCGGCAGTACTGGCAGCGGTTCCTCTGACGTTTGTCCACCAGACAGTCCTTACTGTCTCTGCATGTGTAGCTCAAGTCCTTCCTCACAGTGCGCTTGAAAAAGCCCTTGCACCCCTCACAGCTGTACACGCCGTAGTGCTTGCCTGGAGAAAAGAGACACGAGATGAATTTATGGAGGTGGAAGATTTTAGTCAAAAAAAGGTGAACCTACATTTGATGGTTTCATAATGTTATCACATAATGTTGTTGTTGTTACATAAGTGTTACATAATGAAAAGCTTTTTTTGTTCATTTGTAAAGATTTGACAAAAGATTGTTAAAATATTTAATTTAAAATAAATGCTATTCTTTTGAACTTTCTATTTAACAAAGAATCCTAAAAAAAACTATCACAGTTTTCACAAAAACACTATGCCGCATCAAATCAGCATGTGATTTCTGAAGGACCATTTGACTCTGAAAACTGGAGTAAAAACTCAGCTTTGCCATCACAGGAATAAATTCCACTTTAAAATACATAAAACAACATTTTATTATATTACAGCTTTAGTGTATTTTTGATTAAATAAATGCTGCCTTTGGGAAGCATACGGGACTTTAAAATATTAAACAAAAATCTCAAACCCCAAACTTTCAAACAGCAGTGTATATATTTACAGTTAAAAATATGTTTTTTGTACACTGTAGGGGTGGACAATCTTCCCAAAATATCATATCACGATCTTGCCACACAAAACCACGATCTAAATCGCGAATTTTAAGATGCACTTTTAAGAATATCCAGAGTGGAACTAGCCTATGACTTACCTATTTGAACAATTTAAAACAGTATTGCATTAAACAACCAAAATGGACATTAAATCCTGAGTTAAACTTTAAAACACTGCACCACTGTATGAATCAAATATACGTTGCTTCTTATTAAATTTATAAAGTGATTCATTCAAGAGCAGTGAGTGATTTTTTCTCTGTCTTTTGTTGTTTGATTAACATTAATGACACAGACAGCAGTAGGTTTATTAGGCTGCTGTCTCTTTAAGACCGAACGCACGGATCTAATATACCGACATGCATTCAATTTCTTTCCCAATTATTTATGTTCACTTAAGACATAACTGACTGTCTTTATGTAAATACTTGCCGAGACAGACATTTTGACATATTATTGTGTATATTTGACTATTTATGCATTATGCAAATGCCTAAAACTCCTGTTCGTGTTAGCGCCGCCTCAGAGTGCGTGCACAGAACGCACCTGGGGAACAGACTCTTTTCAGACTCGCTTTTAATAACTCTTTTTACAATAAAGCATGTCCCACAGTAGACTGCATTTTACGACAGTCACATTGCATGATTGGACTGATTTGGACTACGTTTAGGAGAGGCGAAAGCATACCGCTTGAAATGATTGGAACAGCTTGCGGCACAAATCGAAACTAAAATTTGATTCATCGCAGAACTACTGCTAGCTCACTGAGTTGTTTTTTTTTTTAAATCCGTCACCACGCATGAAAGATACATATGGATGCCTGTTACCGCCACGGAATAAAAAATTCAACAGGTAATTGCGACTTTTTATCTCACAATTCTGACTTTTTTTTCTCAGAATTGCATGATTCAAACTCATAATTCTGACTTTTTTTCTCAGAATTGCATGATATAAACTCGCAATTGCAAGCTAAAATGTCATAATTGTGAGATATAGACTCGCAATTCTGAGAAATAATTGCGACTTTGTCTCGCAACTGTGAGTTTATATCACGCAATTCTGACTTTATATCTCGCAAAAGATAAAAAGTCGCAATAACCTTTTTTTTTTTTATTCAGTGATGGAAACGGGCTTCCATAGACACATGATAGAGACGTGTGATATAATTTGACCAGCCACAGTCATCTAATATGCAGTTTTAACATTATTATGAGGACATAAAAGATCACGGTCTCTACAGTTCGCTTGAAAAGTAGATCGTAGACGTCTTCGAGATCGATCACGACATAAAATTGACAGATCGCTCCACCCCTAGTACACCGCGACAATAATATAAAGCTTCTCATTACACATACCCCTAATTGATACTGTACCATTTTTTGATTCACCATTTTACAGTCCAATAACATTTAAACAATAGCTATAAACATTTAAAATGAACAATACATTTTTAAAAGAAAATATATTTTCAGTGTTTCCTTCAGAAGGGTTAGGGTTCGTGTTTATCAGTGACGTACCAGAGGAGCGATCCCCACAGATGGCACACAAGCGTTTCTGAGAGACCATAGGCCCTGGGCTGTGGGCGGACATCGGCTTCAAACCGAAGGGCGGTTTGACATCATCAGAGCTGCTGACTGCGTGCAGACCCGACATGGACACGGTGGAGTTGATCTGAGACGGGCGATGAGGTGAGAGATAGACAAAGAGATGAAGTGATAGAAAAAAAAATTAGTTGAATAAACGAACACTTTCTCATTTTTGTTAGTGATAAAACAAAAATCAAATCACAAGATAACAGGAAAATACATGTTAATTTCTTATGATCAGTACCACATGCCTGGTTAGCTCTCAACCCTTAACTGATCATAACCAGATAATAACAAGCCTATGACTTACCTATTTGAACAATTTAAAACAGTATTGCATTAAACAACCAAAATGGACATTAAATCCTGAGTTAAACTTTAAAACACTGCACCACTGTATGAATCAAATATACGTTGCTTCTTATTAAATTTATAAAGTGATTCATTCAAGAGCAGTGAGTGATTTTTTCTCTGTCTTTTGTTGTTTGATTAACATTAATGACACAGACAGCAGTAGGTTTATTAGGCTGCTGTCTCTTTAAGACCGAACGCACGGATCTAATATACCGACATGCATTCAATTTCTTTCCCAATTATTTATGTTCACTTAAGACATAACTGACTGTCTTTATGTAAATACTTGCCGAGACAGACATTTTGACATATTATTGTGTATATTTGACTATTTATGCATTATGCAAATGCCTAAAACTCCTGTTCGTGTTAGCGCCGCCTCAGAGTGCGTGCACAGAACGCACCTGGGGAACAGACTCTTTTCAGACTCGCTTTTAATAACTCTTTTTACAATAAAGCATGTCCCACAGTAGACTGCATTTTACGACAGTCACATTGCATGATTGGACTGATTTGGACTACGTTTAGGAGAGGCGAAAGCATACCGCTTGAAATGATTGGAACAGCTTGCGGCACAAATCGAAACTAAAATTTGATTCATCGCAGAACTACTGCTAGCTCACTGAGTTGTTTTTTTTTAAAATCCGTCACCACGCATGAAAGATACATATGGATGCCTGTTACCGCCACGGAATAAAAAATTCAACAGGTAATTGCGACTTTTTATCTCACAATTCTGACTTTTTTTTCTCAGAATTGCATGATTCAAACTCATAATTCTGACTTTTTTTCTCAGAATTGCATGATATAAACTCGCAATTGCAAGCTAAAATGTCATAATTGTGAGATATAGACTCGCAATTCTGAGAAATAATTGCGACTTTGTCTCGCAACTGTGAGTTTATATCACGCAATTCTGACTTTATATCTCGCAAAAGATAAAAAGTCGCAATAACCTTTTTTTTTTTTATTCAGTGATGGAAACGGGCTTCCATAGACACATGATAGAGACGTGTGATATAATTTGACCAGCCACAGTCATCTAATATGCAGTTTTAACATTATTATGAGGACATAAAAGATCACGGTCTCTACAGTTCGCTTGAAAAGTAGATCGTAGACGTCTTCGAGATCGATCACGACATAAAATTGACAGATCGCTCCACCCCTAGTACACCGCGACAATAATATAAAGCTTCTCATTACACATACCCCTAATTGATACTGTACCATTTTTTGATTCACCATTTTACAGTCCAATAACATTTAAACAATAGCTATAAACATTTAAAATGAACAATACATTTTTAAAAGAAAATATATTTTCAGTGTTTCCTTCAGAAGGGTTAGGGTTCGTGTTTATCAGTGACGTACCAGAGGAGCGATCCCCACAGATGGCACACAAGCGTTTCTGAGAGACCATAGGCCCTGGGCTGTGGGCGGACATCGGCTTCAAACCGAAGGGCGGTTTGACATCATCAGAGCTGCTGACTGCGTGCAGACCCGACATGGACACGGTGGAGTTGATCTGAGACGGGCGATGAGGTGAGAGATAGACAAAGAGATGAAGTGATAGAAAAAAAAATTAGTTGAATAAACGAACACTTTCTCATTTTTGTTAGTGATAAAACAAAAATCAAATCACAAGATAACAGGAAAATACATGTTAATTTCTTATGATCAGTACCACATGCCTGGTTAGCTCTCAACCCTTAACTGATCATAACCAGATAATAACAAATACTCTCTCCCCAAATCATTCAAACACCATTTCATCACAAATCCAACCCTTTGACCACAGGTGGAATATGATTAATCATTAAGAATCTTATTTTGATTGCATTCTAATGAACACAACCCCTCAACAGATGGTATTTAATCATCCAAACAGAACAACATTTCAAAATCTATGAGCAACAGTAAAGGGAAGAAGACATATGCATGAGAGAAGCAACTAGATGCAAGGTCTCACCTCTGTGTTTCTGGCAAACATGTTCATCTGTGAAGCAGAAATGCAGTGATGAGGAGGAGCGCAAAAAAAAGCTTGTGGCGTGAGGGAGGTGGTGCTAAAAAATTACTAAATCCACCATGCTTATTTTGTTTTGGCTAAACTCAAATTTAGACTATGAAATAAAAAAAAATCAGGTTTAGATCGACAGAAACCTACCTGAGAGACTTTGGAAATTAAGGTCAAAATACCAGATGGTCTGTTAAACATTAACAGTTTTAGAGGGAAAAACTCAAATGATCCCAGTGAATAAACAGTGATTAAAAAAATTCCCTCAAGCATAACTTAAAAATTTTCAGGTTCAACTGCATAGTGCTAGTCATTGTAAACTACTGTTCAAAAGATATTTTAATGTTTTTGAAAGATGTCTCTTATGCTCACCAAGGCTGCATTTATATAATTATAAATACTGTAAAAACAGTAATATTGTGAAATTACAATTTGAAATAACCATTTTTCAATTCAATATATTTAAAAAAAATCAATTTATTCCTGTAATGCAAAGGTTAATTTTCAGCATAATTACTCCAGCCTTTAGTGTCACATGATCCTTCAGAAATCACTCTAAAGTGCTTATTAACTCTTCAAGAAACATTTATTATTATCAATGCTGAAAACAGTTCTGTTGCTTAATACTTGTGCAAAACATGATTTTTTTTTTTTTTTTTTTAAGATTCTTTGATTAATAGAAAGCTCAAATGATTTACTTGAAAGAACTGTCACTTTTGATAAATTTAATGAATCCTTAGTGAATTAACATTCATTTAAAAAAAATATCTTCCTGGCCCCTAACGTCTGAATTGTAGTGTACTCCACAATGTTAATGATAACTATTATATTAGTCCAAATTTAACTACTCTGCAGCTTTTTTTCCTAAATCTACATGACTTAATTCAAATTTCATGTACTCAATAACGCTGTGCCAATAGACGATAGTATCGTGTATCAATGATAATCAGAGATGTCGCCTGTGGCTGATGCCTTTGACGATAGCAAGACGATTATCATTATTATCAGGCTAGTAATACTAATTAATATTAAGGCTTATTTGTTCCATCATATTTCTTTTTCAACATTTTTACAGTGTTGTGCGTTATAACCAATCACACACGATTCCGCTGAGTTTATGAATGCAGTGGCCAATCAGAAGCGTTCAGATGAGTCATCGATGAAACACCAGAGTTTTGTTGTTAAGTGCGTGCGCTCGCCGACTGGATTCTGCTCTCTCGCGAATTCTCTCATCATAAACAACAAAGTGCAGATGTACGTGCGATGTAAGTATAAGAGATTTATTCATCATACAGTGTAGATAGCTACACTGATTATAACGGGAGTTATAATCAGTGAACTCGCACTAGACTGAAGTCAGTGATGATGTTCTTTGATATTGTAAACGTTTTTTGCAAGTTTTCTGTAGCTGCTGTTTGAATAACTGCGGAAATATAAGCATTATAATTAGTAACTTACAGTGTTTCTATTCAATTGTTATCATGTTAAATACAAATTCAGTCATATTAAAAATATTTAATGACATGACATCCTAACATTAGGCTGCTTTTAGCCGTACCCTGGAGTTGGTTCACTCTCTGGCAATGAATCCAAGTAAGTAAATAATTAAATAAATTAGTAAGATAATATAGTGTATCCGCAATCTCACATCGTGGAATCTAGTCATAAAAACAGATTTTACGGTATAACGCGGAATGTCACGGAATTTGTCAAATTTTGGATGGATGAATCAAAAGTAGGTCAGTAAACTTAAATCAAAATGTGATATGGACTAGTGTCTATGAATATTAAACTGCAAAAATACTATTTGAATATGAATCCTGCGTGTTCTGCGTGTCTCTATGTTAATGAATGGCGCAGATGCGCGGTTTCGTTTACTACACACATACTGAAGCGTGCGTGATGCTCGCGGTGTTTTCAGCCTCTGCCGCCTCAATATAGGAGTACATGAACACATAAACAATCTCTAGAGCTGCTCCGAGAGTCACTTCATGAACATTTTACCGTTTCTTTTGAGAAAAACTATCGTCATATCATATACAAACAGAAAAGTTCTTCACAGCAACCCGTCAAAATAGAAGTTTGGTTTAACTTGAAATCACTGTAACAGAAATATATTAATAATGCAATGATAGTACTACTACTACTAATACAATTATTATGAAAACATTATTTTTAAAGGACTATTTACCAGAAAAATGTAAATACACAACACACTTTTTCGGAAACAAATAAAATAATTAATTATTTTTTATAAAATCAATTAATTAGAGATGTTTTTGATTATTACATTTTAATGGATTTTAATTTTATTTAAAATGAATGGAAAACAGAATTTTGTAAAAAATAAAATTGAATTTGAGAAAAAAATTAAACATTTCATAGGGCCTTAAAACTTAACTTTTGTTAAACTTTTAATAATTTGATGTTAAATATTGCAAGTTTCATGATTTCAATTAATTAGATGTGCTTTTTGATTAATAAAAATGTATTAACCATTTAACCATTAAAACGGAGTCTAGAAAAAAAAGAAAACAGAATAATAAAAAAACGGAATTTTGGAAAAAATTAAATGGAATTTGGGAAAAAATAAAACAAATTTCATAAGGCCCCAACTAGTAGGCAGACCTGGAAACCGAACGAGCTGGACTGTTTGTGTTGTAGCGCAAACTTGGGCCTTAAATGAAATATGGGGAGTCCAGTGGAAAGTAAGAAGTGTTAACATGGTAATGCTCACCTGTGGGCTGCTGATGGGGCCGTAGCCTACTGAGGGAGTTCCAGGAAGGCAAGGAGAACCCAGAGAGGAGCTGATGACGGAGAAGGGTGAGCCCATGCTGCTGATGGGACTGTTCACAGCCGAAGTGATGGGTGGCAGGGAAGTCATGGCGGCGGCTGAAGGGGCCAACGGTGGCGAACGCTGACCTGATGGTGGTGAGGAAACGGATGAACTGTCTGGACTACGAGAATCTGTTAGGAGAGAGGAAAAACTATACAGTCATATTCAGGGAGGCCAATCATTTTAAAGGGGTCATATGATGCGATTTCAATGTTTCCTTTCTCTTTGGAGTGTTACAAGCTCTTGGTGCATAAAGAAGATCTGTAAAGTTGCAAAGACTAAAGTCTCAAATTCAAAGAGATATTCTTTATAAAAGTTAAGTCAGCCACGCCCCCCTAAAACGGCTCGTTCTAACACGCCCCCCCATATTTACGTCACTATTTGGGCGGCATTATGCAACTCTTCCCACATCTTCACGCAAAGAAAGAAGGCGTAACTTTTATTCTCGCTGTAGTATTGTTGCCGCCGCCGCCATGTCGTGAAGGCGCTGTGTGCTTCGTTGTGAAAGCGAAACTACTTTGTTTGGTCTTCCAAAAGAGGACGATGTCCACTTCGTCATGCCTGGAGCTGATCTGTGCTGGTCAGTCACTGAGGAAATTCTTCAACTTTGCGCTGTGCATCGCCGGAACGTCTTTCACCGTGGACGAAGCGGAGTCCAGCACGGGGTCGTCACATGTGGCTGCCGCAGGCATCACAATATGGTAGGGACGTAACATTTCCGTCACACGCTTGAGGAATTCGGCCAATCACAACGCACTGGATAGCTGGCCAATCACAGCACACCTCGCTTTTCAGACCGATGA
>NW_015506267.1:564182-576768 GCF_001515645.1 Sinocyclocheilus grahami | reverse complement strand
CCTAAAACGGCTCGTTCTAACACGCCCCCACATATCTACGTCACTATTTGGGCGGCATTATGCAACTCTTCCCACATCTTCACGCAAAGAAAGAAGGCGTAACTTTTATTCTCGCTGTAGTATTGTTGCCGCCGCCGCCATGTCGTGAAGGCGCTGTGTGCTTCGTTGTGAAAGCGAAACTACTTTGTTTGGTCTTCCAAAAGAGGACGATGTCCACTTCGTCATGCCTGGAGCTGATCTGTGCTGGTCAGTCACTGAGGAAATTCTTCAACTTTGCGCTGTGCATCGCCGGAACGTCTTTCACCGTGGACGAAGCGGAGTCCAGCACGGGGTCGTCACATGTGGCTGCCGCAGGCATCACAATATGGTAGGGACGTAACATTTCCGTCACACGCTTGAGGAATTCGGCCAATCACAACGCACTGGATAGCTGGCCAATCACAGCACACCTCGCTTTTCAGACCGATGAACTTTGTAACAATCGAGGTGTTTCAGAAAGGCGGGGCATAGAGGAGAAACAATAATGTACAGTATGTGGAAAATAATGTGTTTTTTTAACCTTAAACCGCATAAACACATAAAATCATTACACCAAATACACAAAATAATGTTCTTTTCAGCAACATCATATGACCCCTTTAAAAGAATGTTGGCTTTTGTAAAGGTATTTAAAGGGAGAAAACGAACTACCTGTTTTACATAAATGCAAGGTAAAAGAAACTTATTCTGAAACCTATTCTGCTTATCAATGCTCTAATAATACACAAAACAGTGTCAAACATAACATGAACACTAAACTTGAAGTAGTGCAATTAAAATCCAAGTTTACAGCTCTAAGTGTAATTTTTACTTCACAAATGTGGATACAAAATCAAAACAATCTCACCTCTGCTGTCGCCCATGATGTGCAGCCGGGCTCTGCTGATCACACCGGCTCACTCGCTCTGATGTCGAATGGCTGTTCAACTCAAGACCGCGGACTGAGGCCCGGGCCTGGATCTTTTACTAATCTACGTTATCACTGCAGATTACAAAACATTGTGAGAATGCCACTTAAGAACACTTAAACTAGTTGGCTTTTGTAAAGGTATTTAAAGGAAGAAAACGAACTACCTGTTTTACATAAATGCAAGGTAAAAGAAACTTATTCTGAAACCTATTCTGCTTATCAATGCTCTAGTAATACACAAAACAGTGTCAAACATAACATGAACACTAAACTTGAAGTAGTGCAATTAAAATCCAAGTTTACAGCTCTAAGTGTAATTTTTACTTCACAAATGTGGATACAAAATCAAAACAATCTCACCTCTGCTGTCGCCCATGATGTGCAGCCGGGCTCTGCTGATCACACCGGCTCACTCGCTCTGATGTCGAATGGCT
The DNA here is from genome assembly GCF_001515645.1 of Sinocyclocheilus grahami. Lineage (NCBI taxonomy): Eukaryota > Metazoa > Chordata > Actinopteri > Cypriniformes > Cyprinidae > Sinocyclocheilus > Sinocyclocheilus grahami. The sequence goes on along the minus strand of NW_015506267.1, from coordinate 575,385 downwards.
GTTCAACTCAAGACCGCGGACTGAGGCCCGGGCCTGGATCTTTTACTAATCTACGTTATCACTGCAGATTACAAAACATTGTGAGAATGGCACCCACTTAAGAACACTTAAACTACGACTGACTCGCGACAAATAAATGGCCTCAAAGCGAGTTATATTTCATTTCTATGTAAACATGACAGAAAAAATATTTTTGCGTCTATTTACGTGATTTTTGCACGCATAGTAACTGTATACAATAGATTCAATGTATTCTAAGTGGATTTAGCTCGATAAAACAAGATTAATCGCGTGCAAGAATGCAAAACGAAATTTCCAGTATCGGCTAGCTCACTGGATAGCTTTAATTTACCAACAAAACGAGCCACATTTCACATTATAAAGCTGCTCTAAATGTATGCGCAAAGTACTTAATGTCGTTTTAGTGAACGACACTGGTTTTATTTACAGTTATTGTGTGTAAAAACACACGCATTTATATTTGTGTACAGCTAATCGACTCAACTAGTATGTTAGCTAGCACACTAATAACTCTGCAGGCACAATTTACTGCTCATAAACAAACAGCGGAAAATCGCGCATTGTGTTATTATAACAAATGTAAAGCAACACGTACCTATCAATAAGTGTAAACAACAACAGCATTCACCCGAGTTACATAAATACGATCAAGATTTATATTTTAAAATGGCTTAATTAGGGCCGCGACTGTCCGTTCCCATTTCCTCGTTGTGATACTCACAGTTGCCTTGATCTTCCTTTCCGAGGAGGAAACTGAAGCTGTTTACGTCCGAGCGTTGAAACCGACGCCATTTTGGCTCGGGTAAAGGATCAGTCGAGCCAAAATGTCTACAAGTAAAGTTAGTTTCTTCATTGGAAGTACATTATAGAAGTGCTTCTGGGCGATTCTACAAACGTGTGTCGCATTGGCATGTTTACATAATGGCATAACAATTACATCAAGTGTTGTATTAAGTTATATATCCATTTTGTAAATAAAATCACAAAAATCTTTTTTTATTATTTTTTAAACATCTTTGTTTCATTCTTTTTTATATATATTATTATTAAGAGTATTTAAGGAAAACATAAAATTCTAATTTATGTATTAAGGTAAGGTTTCACTTAAAATATTTTTAAATGTGTTTTACATGGTTGACACAATCTTGTCATTGCAGTTTGTCAAGAAAACTAAGTCCAGTTTTTTTTGTGAACTCAGCTGCCATCCACAGGCAAGAGTACTTTACAACAGCTAACCATTCCTGCAGTTAGACATAGTTGCAATGTAATTACTTTTGCAATGCTTCATAAATACATAACATAAATACTCATGCATTTTTTCCACATTTGCACACTCCACATTGTAAACATTGAACCCACTGGATTTCCAGCCGATTTTCTCTCTCCAGCAAAGGCGAATACATTTTAGTCAATATCACAGACCCGATTATTATCACCCGGATCATCTTTATTGAGTTTAAACAGAACCTACAAAACAAAACATGCAAGATGTACAGAACTTTACATACAAATGAGCTGTGAGAGTATTTGAGAATGAAAGGTCACCGGGTCAAATAAATGTGAAACCGTACACTGCATTAGCATCACACACTGTCAAGTTGTTTACTAGTTTAATCTATTTTTCACAAGGTGCAAAGCGCTTCTTGACAGCATAATGACAATCATTCGACATTTAAATATTAAATATTTAATGATTTACTCACCAGCATGGTTTAGAGCAAATGTGATGGATGTGTTTTAGAGAAGATACACCAATATCACACAGCTGAATCTTTAACATGGAGTCTGACTAGTGCAGCTTTATTATTTGCTCTTATATTTCAGCGAGTTTTATGTGGTCATATTTTAATGAAGTGCAGCTTGTCAAATGCAAGATATTCATTTATTTATTGGCTGATTATAAATAAGCAAACGGGCGGAGTCGGGATGTGTTTAATAGGAGCGGATTGCAGGGGGAATGGCAGCACATTCCTCTGCGTTCAGAGAGTTGTCAATCACAGGTCTGTATTCCAGAGTAACCTGAAACACAAGTTTGTACGTTATATTAACGTACGCTTTTTCTTGTATGCAGACTATCAAGAAAGATTTAAAAGGTAAACAAATGAACGGAAAGCTAACAATAGCAAAACATTCTCACAATGAACCAGAGGATTCATTATATATTTACCTTTCCTGTCTTGGGATCCACGTAGGACAGTGTGTGTTTCCTCCAGTGCTGCTCGAAAGGCTTCTTCACTTGTCCCTGCAGAGACTTAGAGTAATCGTACTCATCCACACGGTCCTGTAAGAAACACAGGGTAACAAAACCATTAAAGATGCAAACATATTATCAACATGACAGTTTGCTCAAAAAATTAAATTTGTTGAAAATGTATTCACCCTCAGGCCATCTAAGATGTAGATGAGTTTGTTTCTTCATCAGAACGGATTTGGAGAAATGTAGCATTCCATCACTTGCTCATCAATGGATCCTCTGCAGTGAATGGGTGCCGTCAGAATGAGAGTCCAAACAGCTGATAAAAACATCACAAGTAATCCAGACGACTCCATCCATCAATTAATGTCTTGTGAAGTGAAAAGCTGCGTGTTTGTAAGAAACAAATCCATTAAGATGTTTGAACTTCAAACCGTTTCTTCCGGCTAGAGTCCATAATATAGCTTTTTTTTTTTTACAGTGGAAAATGTTCTCTCACCTTAATCAGGAGAGAAATTATCATCAAGCACTGTTTAAAAGCCAAAACATTATTTTTCACTGGAGGAAAATGTATTATGGACTCGTATTTAGCTGGATGCATCAGTTTGAAGTTAAAAACATCTTGACGCAGCTTTTCACTTCACAAGAGAGCTGATGGACTGGAGTGGTGTGGATTACTTGTGATGTTTTTATCAGCTGTTTGGACTCTCATTCTGACGGCACCCATTCACTGCAGAGCATCCATTGGTGAGCAAGTGATGCAATGCTACATTTCTCTAAATCTGTTCCTATGAAGAAACAAACTCATCTACATCTTGGATGGCCTGAGTATGAGTACATTTTCAGCAAATTTTTACTTTTGGATGAACTATTCCATTAAGCTGCAAGACTACAGATTACATTCAGATAAAAAAAATCAGACAGCTTTGTAAATTTACAAAATGTTGTCCTTAAACATGCATGCTGGTTTCAGAAAGTTCACCTTGAAGTCCTCGCGGGCATGAGCTCCTCTGCTCTCTGTACGGGCCTCAGCGGAGACGATTGTCTGCACTCCGTTCAACATCAGATTCTGCAGCTCCAGAGTTTCCACCAGATCAGTGTTCCAGACAATGCCTGAAGACATAACAGCAGCACAAAGTACATTCAATTTTTTCAAGTTTCTTTGATGAATAGAAAGAACAGCATATTTTGAAACAAAAATCTTTTGAACAAAGTCCAGTTTCTCACTTTTAATCACCACATTTCACATTATAAAGCTGCTCTAAATGTATGCGCAAAGTACTTAATGTCGTTTTAGTGAACGACACTGGTTTTATTTACAGTTATTGTGTGTAAAAACACACGCATTTATATTTGTGTACAGCTAATCGACTCAACTAGTATGTTAGCTAGCACACTAATAACTCTGCAGGCACAATTTACTGCTCATAAACAAACAGCGGAAAATCGCGCATTGTGTTATTATAACAAATGTAAAGCAACACGTACCTATCAATAAGTGTAAACAACAACAGCATTCACCCGAGTTACATAAATACGATCAAGATTTATATTTTAAAATGGCTTAATTAGGGCCGCGACTGTCCGTTCCCATTTCCTCGTTGTGATACTCACAGTTGCCTTGATCTTCCTTTCCGAGGAGGAAACTGAAGCTGTTTACGTCCGAGCGTTGAAACCGACGCCATTTTGGCTCGGGTAAAGGATCAGTCGAGCCAAAATGTCTACAAGTAAAGTTAGTTTCTTCATTGGAAGTACATTATAGAAGTGCTTCTGGGCGATTCTACAAACGTGTGTCGCATTGGCATGTTTACATAATGGCATAACAATTACATCAAGTGTTGTATTAAGTTATATATCCATTTTGTAAATAAAATCACAAAAATCTTTTTTTATTATTTTTTAAACATCTTTGTTTCATTCTTTTTTATATATATTATTATTAAGAGTATTTAAGGAAAACATAAAATTCTAATTTATGTATTAAGGTAAGGTTTCACTTAAAATATTTTTAAATGTGTTTTACATGGTTGACACAATCTTGTCATTGCAGCTTGTCAAGAAAACTAAGTCCAGTTTTTTTTGTGAACTCAGCTGCCATCCACAGGCAAGAGTACTTTACAACAGCTAACCATTCCTGCAGTTAGACATAGTTGCAATGTAATTACTTTTGCAATGCTTCATAAATACATAACATAAATACTCATGCATTTTTTCCACATTTGCACACTCCACATTGTAAACATTGAACCCACTGGATTTCCAGCCGATTTTCTCTCTCCAGCAAAGGCGAATACATTTTAGTCAATATCACAGACCCGATTATTATCACCCGGATCATCTTTATTGAGTTTAAACAGAACCTACAAAACAAAACATGCAAGATGTACAGAACTTTACATACAAATGAGCTGTGAGAGTATTTGAGAATGAAAGGTCACCGGGTCAAATAAATGTGAAACCGTACACTGCATTAGCATCACACACTGTCAAGTTGTTTACTAGTTTAATCTATTTTTCACAAGGTGCAAAGCGCTTCTTGACAGCATAATGACAATCATTCGACATTTAAATATTAAATATTTAATGATTTACTCACCAGCATGGTTTAGAGCAAATGTGATGGATGTGTTTTAGAGAAGATACACCAATATCACACAGTTGAATCTTTAACATGGAGTCTGACTAGTGCAGCTTTATTATTTGCTCTTATATTTCAGCGAGTTTTATGTGGTCATATTTTAATGAAGTGCAGCTTGTCAAATACAAGATATTCATTTATTTATTGGCTGATTATAAATAAGCAAACGGGCGGAGTCGGGATGTGTTTAATAGGAGCGGATTGCAGGGGGAATGGCAGCACATTCCTCTGCGTTCAGAGAGTTGTCAATCACAGGTCTGTATTCCAGAGTAACCTGAAACACAAGTTTGTACGTTATATTAACGTACGCTTTTTCTTGTATGCAGACTATCAAGAAAGATTTAAAAGGTAAACAAATGAACGGAAAGCTAACAATAGCAAAACATTCTCACAATGAACCAGAGGATTCATTATATATTTACCTTTCCTGTCTTGGGATCCACGTAGGACAGTGTGTGTTTCCTCCAGTGCTGCTCGAAAGGCTTCTTCACTTGTCCCTGCAGAGACTTAGAGTAATCGTACTCATCCACACGGTCCTGTAAGAAACACAGGGTAACAAAACCATTAAAGATGCAAACATATTATCAACATGACAGTTTGCTCAAAAAATTAAATTTGTTGAAAATGTATTCACCCTCAGGCCATCTAAGATGTAGATGAGTTTGTTTCTTCATCAGAACGGATTTGGAGAAATGTAGCATTGCATCACTTGCTCATCAATGGATCCTCTGCAGTGAATGGGTGCCGTCAGAATGAGAGTCCAAACAGCTGATAAAAACATCACAAGTAATCCAGACGACTCCATCCATCAATTAATGTCTTGTGAAGTGAAAAGCTGCGTGTTTGTAAGAAACAAATCCATTAAGATGTTTGAACTTCAAACCGTTTCTTCCGGCTAGAGTCCATAATATAGCTTTTTTTTTTTTACAGTGGAAAATGTTCTCTCACCTTAATCAGGAGAGAAATTATCATCAAGCACTGTTTAAAAGCCAAAACATTATTTTTCACTGGAGGAAAATGTATTATGGACTCGTATTTAGCTGGATGCATCAGTTTGAAGTTAAAAACATCTTGACGCAGCTTTTCACTTCACAAGAGAGCTGATGGACTGGAGTGGTGTGGATTACTTGTGATGTTTTTATCAGCTGTTTGGACTCTCATTCTGACGGCACCCATTCACTGCAGAGCATCCATTGGTGAGCAAGTGATGCAATGCTACATTTCTCTAAATCTGTTCCTATGAAGAAACAAACTCATCTACATCTTGGATGGCCTGAGTATGAGTACATTTTCAGCAAATTTTTACTTTTGGATGAACTATTCCATTAAGCTGCAAGACTACAGATTACATTCAGATAAAAAAAATCAGACAGCTTTGTAAATTTACAAAATGTTGTCCTTAAACATGCATGCTGGTTTCAGAAAGTTCACCTTGAAGTCCTCGCGGGCATGAGCTCCTCTGCTCTCTGTACGGGCCTCAGCGGAGACGATTGTCTGCACTCCGTTCAACATCAGATTCTGCAGCTCCAGAGTTTCCACCAGATCAGTGTTCCAGACAATGCCTGAAGACATAACAGCAGCACAAAGTACATTCAATTTTTTCAAGTTTCTTTGATGAATAGAAAGAACAGCATATTTTGAAACAAAAATCTTTTGAACAAAGTCCAGTTTCTCACTTTTAATCAATTAAATGCATAACTGCTGAATTAAAGTATTAATCGTACTGACCCCAAACATTTGAACAGTGTGTGGCATTATTTACGACAGTTAGTGCAAGCTACAGAAAAGTGGTTATAACGTTTTAAATATAGATATGTTCCTTACAAGAACGCATCGATTTGCTACTTTATTCACCCCCCGGAGCCGTGTGAGGCACTTTTTTTTTTTTATTATGGATGGATGCACTTTATTGGACTTCTTTTGGACTGTTGAACAGAAACACCCCCCACTGCCATTATAAAGCTTGGAAGAGCCAGGACAATTTTTAATACAACTCCGATTGGATTCGTCTGAAAGAAAAAAAGTCGTATACACCTAGGATGGCTTGAGGGTGAGTAAATCATGGGCTAATTTTCATTTTTGGGTGAACAATCCCTTTAAGGTATTTGTTGTGGTATTTTGTTCCTAATTTGTCCAATTCTCCTGTGCCAGTCTTCTCTGACCTCTGTCAAATGTCTTGATGTCATCCAGTGACTTGTAGACGGAGTCCATCTTGTCACAACCTTCCTTCAGGGTGTCTCCAGTGCGGAACACAGCAGCGTGACTCTGCATGGTCTAGGGTCCAAAAGAAAAACAAAACCGAGATTCAACTCTGTTGAAATGAGTATCTTATAATGACCCCTTGAGATCATCCATTTGATCAGTCTATAACTTTGATTCTCTTAGGAAGTACCTTCTGCATATTCAGTCTGATCTCTGAGGTTCTGGTACTGCCGTTAGCAAAGCGGATCTTGTCCATATTGGCGACAGACGCCTCTCCTGCATTGGGTTTCAGAGGGGAAAGCTTCTCTCCTATGAGACAGGATGAAACCATTACACAACTGTTTTATATATAAAAATATATGAACAAATAACCATTAATGCCATACAACAGGTAATGTAATGGCAACTGGAGCATTCCTTCACCATTTCAGGGTGTATTGAAGCTACCTGGAGTGTCTGTCTCAGCAATGGTAAGGGCACAAGCGCGTCCAAACACAACCAGATCCAGCAGTGAGTTGGCACCCAGGCGGTTGGCACCGTGCACCGATGCACAGCCACTCTCACCGCAGGCGTACAGGCCTGGCACCACCGTATCCTCTCCATCCTTATGGGTGATGACCTGCGAGGATTAGAGGATATTAGTGTCATGTTCTCAAGAGAATCACTTCCACACAGTGATTTGAACATTTACGTTATGATGTAACCATCATAATGCAATCAAAATCTGTATACTATTTTCACATTCTGGGTCTGTTTGGAAACGAAGAAACTGTATTTTTCGAATACCCATTTTTAAATATTAATACAATGTTAATACTAAATATTTCTTTATAAAGCAACTTTCTGTAATGTCTATTCAATGCTTTTCTCATCTAAAACAATAATGGCATGATCTTTTGGGGGTAATTTTTAGTCCAAGTTGGTGACTGTGTTCTGGGCACAAAATAGCAGATTAATATTATAGTAAAGATTAAGTATATTATACCTTCCTTCCCTGAGCTCGATGGTCATGGACCGTGAGACCACGTCTCTAGAGGCCAAATCTTTAGCATTGGGTGCATAACGTTCCATGAACCTCTCGCCTTCACTGTTGATCAAGATTCCTCCCTCTCCACGGCAACCCTCTGTGATCAGGCATCCGGCTCCATAGATTCCTAAGAGAATTACGTCAGAGGTCATTTAAAACTAGCCATAGGGTGGCTGAGGGCTGGATATTTATAACACAGATGATCAAGTATCAACATAGACACACATAAACGCTGCAAAGAAACAGTATAACCACGGCCATAATATATAACTGTTAGATATCGCTGATGTGACATGAGACATAATCATGTTATAAACTGAAGCGGCAACTTATGTAGGCCATTCCCTCACAAGCAGTGTCAAAGATTTGTTTATGATTCTTTAATAGACAGTGAAGCCATTCTAAAGGACTTTTCCAGGCTTATGAAAGATGAAGCTCACCTGTGGGGTGGAACTGAACAAATTCGAGATCCTGGCAAGGCAGACCAGCACGGGTCACCATGGCATTACCGTCTCCTGTGCTGGTATGGGCTGATGTACAGCTGAAGTATGTGCGGCCATAACCACTGCAGAGAAAGCACAACAAATATTTTTATTTGCATGTTTGTAATAATACTTTTTTTTAATATATATATATATATATATATATATATATATATATATATATATATATATATATATATATATAAATAGCTATTTTTTTAAATAATGTCAGTTTTTGTCATAAAAAAAACTAAATATATATACATATATATATATATATATTAAAATTCAAATAATCATTATTTCAAACAGAATCAAACAAACTTCTAAAGATGTGAGTAAAACTATTGTAAGAAGAATCTTTTTTATCCTTTTAACTAAAACTAAGCTAAAAATATAAAAAATGTATAATCAAATAAAAATAAAGCTGAAATAAAATAGAATATAAATATTAGATGAAGAGCTTAAAGAAATGTTGTCTTGGAAACTAAACTAACTGAAATAAAATGTGTACTAAAATCCTTACTGAAATAAAAATAGCACTAATAAAATGACAAAAGCACACAAAACGAAAAGTGAAAATATAAAAATAAAAGTAGGGCTGCACGATAAATCGCATATTCGCGCGATTTTTTGCGCAGCTCGTCAGTGAACAACGGCTCTGTGTAGTTAATGCTGCTCAATGTGAAAGCCCGCAGGTGATGGAGATTTACCGCTGATTACAGAACCGGCTTTACTGATAAGATGCGCATTAAATATCGCATGCGATTTATCGTGCAGCCCTAAATAAAAGCTAATTCAAAATATTAATGAACACTTTAATAGTATATAATCAATACTAAAATAACACTGCTGAATGCTTAAAGGGATAGTTCACCGAAAATGGTCAATTCGGTCATCCTTTACTCACCCTCATGTTGTTCCAAACCTGCATGAATTTCTTTCTTTTGCTGAACACAAAAGATAAAAAGATATTTTGAAGAATGTGGGCATCCAAACTGTTGCTGTTTCCCATTGACTTCCTATTTTTTCCCATACAATGGAAGTCAGTAGAGGCCAGCAACTACTTGGTTACTCACTTTCTTTAAATTAAGCAGAAAAAATAAACTCGTACAGGTTTGGAACAAATTAAGGGTGAGTAAATGACAGAATTTTCATTTTTCAGTTAAATATCCCTTTAAGACATAACACAAGATCATTGCTCTTACCCAGTGGCGATGACTGTGTTCTTGGCTCTGAAACGGTGGATGGATCCGTCCTCCATGCACAACGCAATGACTCCCTTACACTCTCCATCCTCCATCAGCAGATCCAGGGCAAAATATTCCACAAAATAACTGGTGTCATACCTTAGAGACTAGACACCAACAGACACAATTAGACAGGTGTTCCAGTTCAAACTGAATTTGGCACAGCCGACAGACTGTCTGTCATTTCTGCTAAGATTTTATGTCTTGATTTCTCAATGTTTTAAGTAACCCCAGCCCAAATCACATCCACAGACTCTCACTCACCCGTCCATAGAGCGTGTGAAGAAGAGAGTGACCCGTCCTGTCCGCCACACAACAGCATCTGTGAGCCTGACCTCCTTTACCGAACTTCAGACTCTGGCCTCCGAAGGCACGCTGATAGATCCTCCCTTCCTCGGTACGGCTGAACGGCATACCAAAGTTCTCCAGCTGAAAAGACACAACAACCGCTAATGAGATGGAATTCACAATCATATTGAGGCTAAGTAATGCTTGAGTTAGAGACAGGGAAACAAGAAGTCAGAAAGTGGTCTTTCTATCCAATCTCCTGACAGTAAAGGTGACAGCAGCAGGCTCTGTAAGCGTCTCTCACCTCTACCACTGCAGCAGGCGCCTGCTCTGTCATGTAGTGAATGGCATCCTGATCTCCCAGCCAATCAGATCCCTTCACTGTGTCATAAAAGTGCCAACGCCAGTCGTCCTCCTCCATGTTGCCCAATGCGGCATTAATCCCACCCTATTTTATAAAGAAAAAGAAACAAGAACATTATAAGCCATTTTAAATAAATTGTAATAAATAAATTTATAAATAAAAGTAAATAAATTAAATAGGTTAACACTTCACTTTTATAACCTTTACAAAGAAAGACAAGTGTTTACTTGTCTATATAGTATATATATATATATATATATATAAGGGTTGTGACGGTGAGAATTTTCCCACCGGTTAATCGACGTGTGACAACACCGGTAATACCGGTATCACCGCGGGGGCGGGGGCGTCCCTCTTTTCCTCGCTTTCCTTCGCTTTTAAATAGCTTGCAAAAGCGGCGCGCGCATTTTACTTTCACTTTCAAATAGTGGCAATTCGGCGTAAAGCAATTGTTCGTTTTTAACGTCAAACGTGTATATATAAAACATAGAACTTTTATTAACAAAACAAATACACCATGCTATAGGGCAGGCTATGCCTATATGCCTAAATAACTAATAACTTACATAAAGTTTAAATAGGTATACAAAACTGGAAATAGGCTAAGTAAACATGTATAATATATAACTAAATAAATAAGAAACGTAGAACGTTTATTAGCAAAACGAGTAAGAAAGCTTGGAGGCACGGCATACACCTTGATGTCAAATAAAATAAATAAATGACAAAGTTTAAAT
>NW_015506267.1:560871-562787 GCF_001515645.1 Sinocyclocheilus grahami | reverse complement strand
CATACACCTTGATGTCAAATAAAATAAATAAATGACACAAGGTTTAAATAAAGTAAAAATCAGCAAACAATGTGGAACCAATTAAATAAGAAACGAATGTTTAAAAAAAACTTCCAAAATCACCATAGATAAACAGCAAAAACCAACAGGCTTTTCAAAATCCAAAATATTGCCAAACAAGCGCTTTTGCATTTCATTTCGAAACTAAATCATCCGCGATCGTCTTGTCTGTCTCACCCCACTCTTCTTGTCAGTCAGCTCGACTCGCTCTCCTTCACTGGAGAAATTAAATCTGATCTGAGATGTGACGTTTGGCATGCTGCATTGAGGAGCCGTGTTCAGTTTTTAATTGTAGTGTCTGTTCTTTTACTGAACTGAATGATTTTTATTACTATAAAAAAACCAAAACAACGGTGGGGGTCGGTGACGCGGTGGGCAAGTGATGTAACCGGTGTTGCGGCTTAACACCGGTATCACCGTCAACACCGTCTATCGCGGCAAGCCTAGTATATATACACACACACACACAATAAAATATACACACTCACACATAAATACAAAAATAAATATTATACATATATACATATATATATAATAAAAAGTCATATTTAAATATTTGTAATTCATAGTCATAAATTGAGACCACATACATATTTCAAGAGAATATTAATTATCTATCAGTTTGAACAACACACTTATTAGCACTTTTCTTTTTTCAAAGTGGTGTAAGAATATCAGAGGTGTAGTTTCAAAGGTTGAACTTTTCTGTGAACTTTAGACTTCTTTAACTGAAAATCACTGCGCTGCTCTCAGACGTTCTAAAGAACTGATTCCCATTCCATCTGTTCCTGATCAGTAAAACCTGTTCTATAAAAACTAGTATAAATCCAGATGACAGATTATGCTGTTGCAGTATATGAGAGCAGATTGTTTTGTTGCTAAATGATAACAAGGAGAAATGCAAGAGGAAATCTCCAAACCTGTGCGGCCACTGTGTGTGAGCGGGTGGGGAAAAGTTTGGTGACACAGGCTGTGTTAAAACCGGCCTCCGACAGACCGAAAGCTGCACGCAGGCCTGCGCCACCGGCTCCCACCACGACAGCGTCAAACTCATGGTCTACTACTGGATACTGAGTGGAGATCTGAGGGGAGAAATACCAAAAACACATTGATCACGCAAGGCCAGTAGTCTCTGTGACAGCTAATGTTGTTCTTTAAAGTGACAACTACCTTAATAGCCTGCAATGGTGGTGCATGTACGCGTATAACTGTCAATACTAGATCCTGCATGCAAAATGAAAACTACTGAAACCAAACGAGGACGTAGCATACTGTACATACTTACAGCATCTGAGACTTTTGCATCTCCCCCTTTTCCATAGACGGAGAAATGCAACTTGCGGTTGCTCGTCTGCCACACCACTGGCAGCTGGATGAAGCAGCACAAATTATTAATTTTAATAGTTCTGTGACATCTGTGATGTTTATCTGTGTTTGTACATTTCACTGCTTTACCTTCATTTATTGAGTATTTATTCAATTCGCATTTATTTTGTACAGACAAACATATCGCTTCAAAGCAGCTTCAAAGGAAATGATTGTTTCAACATTTCAATTTAGAGTTAATTTATAATTTGTTTATTTTCATCTTCACCACTCTTGTGCTTGATTTTTTTTCTTTATTTTATTTTTTGTATAATGCATATTTGAAAAAATCTAATCTGCAATAAGTAAGTCTGACAGTCTTTTAGTAAATGGCACATGTGTTACATTTTAGTAAGAAAATTGCAACACAACATAGTGACCAGTGTTGGGGGTAACGCATTACAAGTAACGCGAGTTACGTAATCAGATTACTTTTTTCAAGTAACTAGTAAAGTAACGCATTACTTTTTAACTTACAAGAGAACATCTGA
>NW_015506267.1:552606-558686 GCF_001515645.1 Sinocyclocheilus grahami | reverse complement strand
GTTCAACCTTAATAAGCGCAAATTACTCTAGACAAACATTTGTGTGTCTTTTTTTTATTGCTGAAGTGTGTTGAATTTCTTCTTCTGCATTCTACGGACGTAAATTTACGCTTTTATATTTGCCAAAAATATAACTTTTTTATTTTAAAAACAGGCAAGCCCTGTCCAGATTTAAAAAGTAACGCAAAAGTAACGTAACGCAATGCATTACTTTCCATAAAAAGTAACTAAGTACCGTAATTAGTTACTTTTTTATGGAGTAACGCAATATCGTAATGCATTACTTTTAAAAGTAACTCTCCCCAACACTGATATTGACAAACAATCAAATGCATTCTGGTCTTTTCTGGTGACATAACAGTGAGACGTCTGGTTATTGCTTCATTGTAATAGACAAATACACTATAGGTTCGGAGATCATCTGGATGCATAAAAATCATGCATCCAGATACTTAAAAAGTGATAATATCTAAGGCATGAGCATTCAGCATCAGCATCACACGGCTAATGCTGCCTGCTTGACCTTCAATGGATTACTGTATACAAACTATCTAAACTTTACTTCTATGAAATGTCACAATACATTAGGTGGAAAAACCCTCAAGCATTATTGCTAAAAGGCAAGCTCTGTTAATAAAACAGCATCACATAAAACGTACACTCATGTAACAGAGGTACTGATACTATGTAACAGCGTTACTTAACACAGCAGATGATGGTTACAAAACAGCACACAACAGGCTACAATATAGCGACATTCGAGTATAAAGCAGTTCAACTGTCGGCCTACACTGGCCGAATGCCATTAAAATACAAAGTATGCAACGTTTATGAGAGGACTTACAGCTTTAGATGACACAATCTTTCTTCCGAGGACACGGGAGGCAGCGCACACCGCAGCCATCTTGCTCTATTTCTGACTGATGAATACGCAAGCGCTTGTGAAGGCGAAGGCCGACTCATTTAAACGAATCGGTTCCTTCGAACAGTTTAAATGATTCAGTGATTATTTCCCTCGGCTTCACGGCGCGGCGTATTGACTCGACTAGGTTTTAGTTCAAAGTTGTTTATCGTAATCGCATATGTAGGTCAGTTTGTTGTAGCAATGATTCAGCTCATAAAAACAGGCATGGATCTTTTCGCACCATCAACCAAATCCTCGGTTCACTTAAACAAATCTTACTTTCGTTCTCAGCTTATTCGGGTTTCCAAGTTATTATACCAAGCACACACAAACGATATTAACGTAAAATATGTATATAAATGCTTAGGCTAAAATAAACAGGGCATGCATTTCGTTCACTTGATCAATTAATTAATAGTAGGCTAACTATAAACGAAAAATTAAACAATATAGTCATTTGTATAAATCAAATATTTAAGCATTTGCCACTTAATTTAACACGTAATTGAAAATAAAGATAGTTGTGTGAATACATGTAGGCCAAATGCAAACGTTCAAAGCTATCAGGCTCAACCAGCTGATTGAAAAGATCCGAACAATTCGATTCAAATGAATCGCAAGCCGGTTTCGCAGCTTCGGTGAGGACCGTACCAATGTTGTCCACAGTGGGGGGGATTTGTCGGTGAGCGTTGTCCCAAAAAACAAACGCAAACATGCTTTGAAGCTGGGTGGAGTTATTTACTGTAAATGCCACTGTATAGAATATAACCCTCACACTTATAAATAAGCGATATTGTTTGTCCAAGAACACTGACGCAGGCTTCAGCCCTACCTATGTATGCTGTAAGTGTAAGCGACTATTTGACTCTATTTGATAAAGGACGAGTGCTTTGAATACTTGCAAGGTAACATGGACATTTGATGTGTTATTGTATTGCCAACATGTATTGTGCTTGCATGACTAATGGTAAATATTCTTTGTTAAAATAATAGTTACTAGCCAAATCGCGTATGCATTTGTCGTGGAAACAGGAAGTGTCATATTTCAACTATTTCTAGTTTCTAGTTAGGAATTGAATGAGAATGCAACTCTCAGTTTGCATAAGGATAGTAATGCATCACTATAAATTAAAATTAGGCAGTTGCTTTTTTCAGGCATTTAATGTCAGAATTTACAGTTGCCTTTCCCTTTTTATATCATATTGGTCAAATGCTTGATATAGAAGTATGCATTTATTTTCCAGCTGCAGTCCACATGAATAACCTGAATGATCCTCAGGACTGGAATATAAGGCCAGAGAGGCAGGGTGGTGGTGGTGACGGCAGCAAGTGGAACTATGCCTTCCTGGTGCCCATGCTGGGACTCGCTGCCTTTCGTATGTACTACACAACGCTATTGCTTCAGTAGCATGTAAATCGTGATCAATTGCATTTCATATTTTATTTTTATTTGTCTTGTGTTATGTTTTAGGATGGATCTGGTCCAAAGAGTCTCAAAAGGAAATCGAGGAGGCCAAGGTCAAATACGAAAAGACCATAGAGACTATCCAGAAGGACCTGGATGTGAAATACCGACAGACGCTCTCTGAAAACCACAGAGAAACAGCTCAGCTCGAGCTTGATCTAGAGAAAGAAAAGCAGCGGGTGCTTGGCTACCGTCAAGCCCTGGCTTCCCAGAGTCGGCAGCTCGGGGAGGAACGTCGAGGCATGAGGTTGGAACGTGACGCTCTAGAAAACGAAAAATCTAGATTGCGTTACGCAGGACCTGCTGGCGCCCTCTTCCACGAGGCCCTGGAAAAGGAGAAAGAGCGAGAGCGGGGGGCTTCACTGGCTCTGAAGAACGTAGAGTACAGGCTGGTGGAACGGCAGAGGGCCTTTTGCAGTATTTTGGTGCCCCGTGTGAGGAGGGTGGAGGTGGAGAAGGACCTTCTGGTTCGTACGGCTAAAGAGCCCCTTCTTGCACATCTGGAGATGGAGGATGGTCTCAGGGATATTTTTTAAATGATCGCAGTTGTGCCGAGTATCTCAACACAGATGAGCGCAGGAACGGGAGTCTGATGTGGCTGTATCTCAGATACTGGCAGCTGCAGCTCACTCTTCAGTCACACCAGAGAGCCGAGGCGGCTATACTCGGCATTCAGACAAAAAAGTGACACTGGGAGATCAGAAATGAATCTATATCACTAAAATTATGTATTGTAAAAGATCTCATTTTCAATAAAGTTAATGAGATTCAATTTTGTAATGTTCTTTTCTTCATGGGAAGAGCAACTTAAAGGAGTAGTTTACCCAGAAATGAAAAGATGTAGATGAGTGTGTTTGTTCATCAGAACAGATTTGGAGAAATTTAGCTTTAAAAATGTAATTTTACATCACTTGCTCACCAATGGATGCTCTGCAGTGAATGGGTGCCGTCAGAATGAGAGTCCAAACAGCTGATAAAAACATCACAATAATCCACAAGTAATCCACACCACTCCAGTCCACCAGTTAACATCTAATGAAGAGAAAAGCTGCGTGTTTGTAAGAAACAAATTGTGTTACGCAGGACCTGCTGGCGCCCTCTTCCACGAGGCCCTGGAAAAGGAGAAAGAGCGAGAGCGGGGGGCTTCACTGGCTCTGAAGAACGTAGAGTACAGGCTGGTGGAACGGCAGAGGGCCTTTTGCAGTATTTTGGTGCCCCGTGTGAGGAGGGTGGAGGTGGAGAAGGACCTTCTGGTTCGTACGGCTAAAGAGCCCCTTCTTGCACATTTGGAGATGGAGGACGGTCTCAGGGATATTTTTAAGAATGATCGCAGTTGTGCCGAGTATCTCAACACAGATGAGCGCAGGAACGGGAGTCTGATGTGGCTGTATCTCAGATACTGGCAGCTGCAGCTCACTCTTCAGTCACACCAGAGAGCTGAGGCGGCTATACTCGGCATTCAGACAAAAAAGTGACACTGGGAGATCAGAAATGAATCTATATCACTAAAATTATGTATTGTAAAAGATCTCATTTTCAATAAAGTTAATGAGATTCAATTTTGTAATGTTCTTTTCTTCATGGGAAGAGCAACTTAAAGGAGTAGTTTACCCAGAAATGAAAAGATGTAGATGAGTGTGTTTGTTCATCAGAACAGATTTGGAGAAATTTAGCTTTAAAAATGTAATTTTACATCACTTGCTCACCAATGGATGCTCTGCAGTGAATGGGTGCCGTCAGAATGAGAGTCCAAACAGCTGATAAAAACATCACAATAATCCACAAGTAATCCACACCACTCCAGTCCACCAGTTAACATCTAATGAAGAGAAAAGCTGCGTGTTTGTAAGAAACAAACTTCAACTTCAAACCATTGCTTCAGGCTAAAATATGAGTCCATAATGCATAATATTTCTTTCTCTAGTAAACACAAAACAAAGGAACATAAGCAATTTGTCACAGAGACAACAACATTGAAATGAATGGGGGGGGTTCTGTTCACTGCGGGGCCTCCTCAAGCACGGGGCCCGGTGCGGCCACATCAGTTGCACTTCCCTAAGGACGGCCCTGTAAGCAATGCACAGCAAAACATTTTTAACGAATAAAATGTCTTCAATGGGGGTGGGAATTTAAAAAAGCTTTGCATTTGCAGAACCAGTTTAACCTGTGCTGAATAAATAATTCAAGTTAATCGTACATATTACATGATGGCCTAAAAGAATTGAATCTTACATACTGTATTATAACAGGGCCTTCAAAAATTTGGGTGTAAAGATAAAAAAAATATTTATATATAAGAGTTGGGTCATGTAAATATAAAGCTATCACACCTGCTTGAACATTTTGCTGAAAAGCTGCTTTTGATGACTTTCTTCCTTCATGCAACCGCCAAACAAAGTCATTGAGATGGTGTTATTATCTAACCGATTTTTTCTCTTTTCCAGTGTTTGACCTGATCTGCCACTTAAACTAACTTTGCATTACTCTCTGCGTTTTACTACTGATATTTAATATCAGTTGTATGACTTAATCTAGGGATGCACGATATATCGGCCACCATATCGGTATCGGCCAAAATTTTCATATCGGTGCATCCCTAACTTAATCTGTTAAGTGTTTAAGTATGCTATTCAAATAATTAATTTATGTCATTAAGATTTAATATGTTAAACTAAACAAGATCAGAATTGAGTCAATGGCAATACCAGAGAGGCAGGGTGGTGGTGACAGCAGCAAGTGGAACTATGCCCTCCTGGTGCCCATGCTGGGACTCGGTTTGTTTTGGTCTGTGTGATTCCATGCACTGCCCGTTTACCCAATAGTATTTTGACACCCCGGGTTGCCAGTTTGCGAGTAACATAGCACATTGCAGCCATGGAAGGCAGCAAATGAACTGGGGCAGAGATCACAGATTCTACCGGTCTTACAAAGCCTCAGCATCCATCTTAAAAGCTCTATGACCAGAGGCATCAAATTATCAACTTATCCTCAATCTGGTAACCCATGTGAGCATTGAGTCTGAGGAATTTGGACTGCAGTACCCATTTCAACCGCTAGCTGTCAATATTACATACTGCACCTTTAAAGGGGTCATATGATGCCCATTTTCCACAAGTTGATATGATTCTTTAGGGTCTTAAAGGGGTCATATGATGCTGCTAAAAAGAACATTATTTTGTGTATTTGGTGTAATGAAATGTGTTTATGCGGTTTAAAGTTCAAAAAACACATTATTTTCCACATACTGTACATTATTGTTTCTCCTCTATGCCCCGCCTTTCTGAAACGCGTCAATTCTTTTTACACGTTTTTTTATAATGATTTATACTGTCTTTTTATGCGTTGCGTTGCGTTGCGTTGCGTTGCATTGCATCGCGCCACGTAAACATAAAACTGTCTGCATTTGTGATCGGAGAAATGACAAACAACAAGTGCTACTCTACTGCCCAAAGCTCGCGTTTGAATCATCAGTGGCGACAAAAAACACAGTGGCCTAGCGTGAGGGGAAGCCCTGGCTTAGCGTGCGCTGAGGCCGGGATAGAGTGAGCTGAGGCGGGCTGGACTCCGCTTTGTCCACGGTGAAAGTTGATGTATTCCCTCAGCGACCAGCACGGATCAGCTCCAGGCATGACGAAGCGGATATCGTCCTCTTTTGGAAGACCAAACAAAGTAGTTTCGCTTTCACAACGAAGCACACAGCGTCTTCACGAC
>NW_015506267.1:535693-552578 GCF_001515645.1 Sinocyclocheilus grahami | reverse complement strand
AGCGACGTAGACATGTGGGGGCGTGTTAGAATGAGCCATTTTAGGTAGGCGTGGTTAACTCTTAACTTTTATAAAGAATATCTCTTTGGTTTTGAGACTTTAGTCTTTGCAACTTTACAGATCTTCTTTATGCACCAAGAGCTTGTAACACTTCAAAGAGAAAGGAAAAATTGAAATTGCATCATATGACCCCTTTAATGGAAAGTCTGTAACATAGTTTGGTTAAAATTTCTCAATGGCTCAATGGTAAACTAATTTTTCCCTGTCAAAAACAAGCTCTTTTCACAGTACGCAGTTCTGTAGCATTTTCCTTTAAATGTTTAAATGTTCTGCTGACCCCGCCCCTCTCTTCCGAGCCGCTCTCAGAAAGACTGTTTACTTTAGCTGCATTCATCGTGAAACTTGCTAATTAGCACATTGTACACAATAACATACCAAATATTTAATTGTAGTAAAATATGTTTTTAGGGCTCAAGTAGTGAGCATTTGAATTTTTAACCAAACATTTACAATACTCATCCATGTACCTCATCTTATATAATTATGTCACTGTTGGCATGATGATCTCAATGTGACCTTTTCCTGATGTGGATGGAAATTCTCACATTTTATATTCAGAGGGTGCTATATGTTTATCACAGATTTAATTTACATTTACATTTATCCATCTAGACTCTTTTATAAAAGGTGACACATAAAACAGAGCTACATACACAGTTTGTCACGGAGACGACAACATAGCAATGCACAACGCCGGGTTTATTGTAAGAGGTGAAATGCAAAGAAAAGAAGAAAGAACCACTTAAATTAAAAGAAACAAAATCCCTCACTTAATTATAAGCAATGCACTGCAAAACATTCTTTAACAAATAAAATCAGGTCAGCTCATGTCTCCAAAAAGACATGAGGGGTGGGGATTTAAATAAGCTTTGCATTTGAGGAACCGGTTTAACCAGCACTGAATAAACAGTTCAAGGTCAAAAGCCATGAAAAGATTCACGAGGAATCACAGCATTATATCTGGCAGTCTGTTTTGATCCTTAAAGGGAAGGTAAGGTAATCTTATATCTTATATGAAGGCCTGAAAGAATTGAAGTCTAAGATAAAAAAAAAATAAAAATTTAATTAAAAAAAAAATATATATATATACAGTATGCATACCAATATGAGTTGGGTAAAGACAAAAAGCCACACCTAATGTGTAGGAACATGTTGCGAGAAGTTGCTTGCAGTGAAATCTGAAAGTGAAAGTGTTTTGACGTTCGTGAGCATGTTAAAATAAAAGCTGATGTTGTTCTCTTCTGACTTGTTTTCATTTTCAATTCAGTCAAAATGAATGATCTGAATGCCCGAAGGGATCAAATGAATATTAGAGCAGCTGGAAATGGTGGAGATGATAAATGTAACTGGAACTGGCCTCTGCTGATTTCACTGTCTGGCTTAGCATTGTACCGTAAGCATTGCATTTTGTGGTTATTTCTGGCACAAAAACATTGGCTCAAATCTTCTAGAACGCAAGTCATTTCAACTTTTCTTTATATGTAAAGAAAGTCTATCAGCTTTCTGCATATTCTTTGCTTCTTTACAGAATGGTTCACGCACAGGAGAATAAGAAATGAAATGGATTGCTTGAGGAGAAGCATTGAGAAAGATAGAAGGGAGGACAAAGCAATGGTTGTGATTCACGAGATCCGCAGGTTGTTACATGCTAGACAAGACATCATTTGTAGCAATACTGTCCCATATTTTGCTCAGCGGACCAGGGAGCAAGAGTTATCCAGCATGGCCTCCAGTGACCCTATAGCACATCAACTCAATATAAAAGCTGATCTCCTCAAGATCTTCCAGCATCCTGAACCCTGCTCAAGAGCCACAATAAACACATGTGTTGAAGACTGGCAGAGAAAACTTAAGGGTTTACTTGAAAATGAGCAAAAATAGATTGCCACACAGTTTTATAATAATTTAGGGGAAAAAAATCTGGATTAGTTTGACCCAGTGTTACACTGGACTTATGTTATGTTGTATTTTAATGTCAGTTGTATGTGAACGTGTGAATGTTCAGTGATACTCAGAAATAAATAAAATTCTGTCAGGATTTAATGTGTTATGAAACTGAGCTGAACCAAGCAATCTGCATTAACAGCATATGTAATTATAGTCAAGTGGCTTGACTGTGTTATGCAGTTTGTAAAAAATAAAGAATGCCTGTCTGTTCAAAATTGCCTACTAATGTAGCCTTCACTGCTATAGTTTAGTATAATTCCCTTGCGCAAATCTACAATTAATGCCATTCAGGATTAATTTGTTAATTGAATTCATTTATTGAATGATTTATTTTTGACAAGCCTGTTTTCCCAGACCTCATCAAATAAAGAAAACCTCACCTGTAAAGACACACTGACAAAGCAGAAGTATCAGATTTAAACTGGTTTAATGGTGTTAAAAATTATTGTAATTCACTTCTCTGCAGAAGATTAAGAGATGTCAGTATATTAAAAATATAATGAATTTACAAGGCAGGAATTAAATCAAATCATTTTTAATATGACTGAATTGTATTTAAGTTGATCACAATTTAATAAAAATATGGTAAGTTACTAATTATAATGCTTTCCACCATGGTTATTAAACAGTGGATATATTATATACAGAAAGAACCTTACATTATCAAAGAACATTATTACTGACTTCAGCGCGAGTTTAAGCACTCAAAAACTCCTGTTAGAATCACTACTGAAGCTGTCAACATTGTGAAAGGAATCAGTTGGGAGTCACATTTGTACTAAACAATAATAACATAATAATTGTATTGTTATGAATAATGTTCTATATTGCATTACAGTATTTTGTTTTCTCTAATGTATTTTATTTTGGGAGGATTAGGCTTAGGCTATATAAGAACACCCATTGTGATAAAATGTGTAGTTTGAATGCACCATAAAAGTGTCTGACAGATGCACAAATATGCCTATTTGCAGCATTTTGGATAATGTGCACTGTAAGAAATAAATGTTTCTTGTTCGTATTTAAGTATTTGACATGGTACAACATGATGTTTAGGCATAAAAGATCTTCACTGATATCAGACATTTCTCTCAGCTCATGTGTTCGTCAGAGAACATATAAATTAGCTTTCAAAAGAATTGCAGAAAAGTGTTGAATCAAAGAACCACTGTTTATTTAAGAATAAAATAGCAAAAATACGAATAAAGAAAAAGAATATTATTTGGAGTATTTGCTCTACTCCAAATAAGTCCACTCTACAGATCATCAGATACATCATTCACCCCCCATTTAACTTTTGATTGAGTTTCAGACCGCAATAGTTTGTGATTGTTGTTCTCAGAGACCTTTAATGAATTCTTTAATAGAGTTCAAATGAACAAAGGTTTTCATCAGAGGTTTTTTTTCTTTTCTTTGGTGCATCTAATGAAACTGAATCTGTGCAGAGCTCAGACAAAATGATCAATGAGTCCCGTGTGTCTATTTCTGATGCCACTCATCTTCTCAAAGATGACCAAACACAGAGATCAACCACAGGATAAATCCAACTGATTTCTCATGAGCTGTTTTTTCAGCCATGCAGGCTAGAGGAGGTGTACTGACATAAGCGTAAACCATCATAAGATTTCTTTAATCTTTAATTCACAGACAGGCAAATATCACACTAGGGGTGGGCGCTATGACCAAAATTCTGTTTCACAGTATGTTCAGTGCTGAGTTATACAGTCAAATCCTCTCATTATAACATACAGAGTGTATACACAATGTACATAATAGATTGATTGCGCAGTGTAGAGAGATTCATTGGTCAGAACAGAACTTGAACTCGAACAGAACAGAACAGAACTCGCTCTTTGCGAGCTTATAATCCATTCGAAATGCAGAACTTTTGTTTTTCAGCTACATGCACGTTGCAAAGTTTCGGGAATGACATCCGCATATTCATGCAGGATTCACTCTCGACATAGCAGTGATTGACATAGTGATAACTATAGCAATGGGACAAAATATGTGAAAATGTGCATTAAGACTAGAGCACCCTCACTAATTTCAGAAGCGCCCTCAGTGATTTATTTCTGGAACTGGAAATATAGTTATTGTATAACTATACAAAAACAACAAAATACAAATGCACCAAATAAAATAATCTAATAAATGCATATTTACAATAAGCAGTTAACTCAAATAAGTATTAAATAATCAAATAAATAACTGACTATAATCAGCTTGCTTCCAGTTTAATGGATGGGATGATGAGTTCTCTGTAGCCTATGGGGCAGCCAGTGGGTCCTTCTCCTCTGCTCCATGTCTCCTGTAGGACCATGATGTCTGAATTGTTGAAGTCTGGCTTTCTGCTTTTGAGGCCAAAGGTAGATGATCTCAGACCTTGAAAAAATAAATAACTGACTATAATCAGCTTGCTTCCAGTTTAATGGATGGGATGATGAGTTCTCTGTAGCCTATGGGGCAGCCAGTGGGTCCTTCTCCTCTGCTCCATGTCTCCTGTAGGACCTGATGTCTGAATTGTTGAAGTCTGGCTTTCTGCTTTTGAGGCCAAAGGTAGATGATCTCAGACCTTGAATATTCCAACATGATAGGCTATAATAAATGCTTTGTTGTCCATGGGGTCTTAGTGTTGGTGATAAGTATTGTCCCATGACTGCAGGTGTGAGCAGATTAGGTTAAATGATAATTTTATTTGGGGAAGAAAAACATCCCACATCCTGTCCAATGTTGTCCTCTAAACAAATGTGCAAATTAAAGTCTACGAAAACAAGCATAGATTCCCTATATAGATGGGGGAAGTCGTGGCCTAATGGTTTGAGAGGAGAACTCGTAACCCAAAGTTTGCAGGTTCGAGTCTCGTAGGTGGGGGGAGTGACTGTACAGCGCTCTCTCCCACCTTCAATAACACGACTGAGGTGCCCTTGAGCAAGGCACTGAACCCCCAAATGCTCCCCAGGCGCCGCAGCAAGAAAATGGTTGCCCACTGCTCCGGGTGTGTGTTCACAGTGTGTGTGTTCAGGGCACTAATTCCAAGTATGGGTCACCATACTTGGCAACATGTCACTTTCATATGGCCATTTTTTAAAAGCCTAAAAACAGCTTAAATAATAAAGAAGAATAAAGAAAAAAAGGGTAGGAATAAAGAGGGTAGGGATATAAAAAATATATATTTTATATAAAAAAAAGAATAAAGAAGAATAAAGAAAAAAAGGGTAGGAATGCACTCACTCCTCTAAATACAGTAACATGTTACTGTAATTTTTAAAAATCTTTTACATGAAACTTGATTCTCGATATTTTTGGGGGATAAACGGATATGATAGATTTAAAGGGAAACGCGAGTCGGTTCAACTGAATCATTACAAAGAGCCGGTTCAAATGAGCGATTCGTTCAGGACATCAGAATCGGGATTCGGATCTTGTTCTCAGTCGGAGCCGATCCGAGCTGACAGTCTGCAGGTGCGGGTGATGATGATGGTGTGAGGATCCGCCGGTCGAACCGATTCACCGGACAGACTTGTGAATACTAGGTAATAAACAGACTGTCATCTTGACATAATATGACGGAGTTTCATCGCAGATCCTCAGCCGGTACCGGAGGCTCTCCGCCCGGGATCAGCCGCTCCAGCGCCGCGGGTGGAGGTGGAGGAAAAGGCGGATTATCTCAGCCGGCTGGATGGCGGTGTCTGCTGTCCTTCACCATCCTTTCCCTGGCGTGTGTGTGTGGATTCATCTCCAGGCTGTTCGCGGTGATCCGCTTCGAGAGCCTCATTCATGAGTTTGATCCGTGGTGAGGATCTTGACTTCATCGCTTCATTTCTTTGAAACGCACTAAAACTCTTGATAACTATGAAAGTCACAGATTGTGAGCTGACTAACTGGACAGCTGATGTTTCAGAGCAGACAAACAGCTGGTTTAGTTTTAGTTCAGCAGCTTTCTGTTCTGTGTTCAAGCTAAAGACAGCAGTGGCTGTCTCTCAACATCTAGTGTGCTGCTTATCTAGAGTCTAGACTTACAATCTGAGTGATCTGTCTTCCAGAATAGCCTGTTTTTGGTCTTGTGATCTCTGATTATGTGACATCAGTTTTTCTGAGCTGACCTGCAACACACACTGATGCCCAAAATTGCTGTTTTCTGCAGGTGTACCTGAGTGTGTTTGAAGCACAGGGTGTTCCGGATGTTTTAAGACGCTTTTCTCAACACTGAAAATGTCAGTTATTGATATCACATAATTTGTAAGGGATTTATTTTATTTTATGTTTTTATTTATATATATATATATATTGTTTTTTGTACATTAGATGTAATAGTCTGTAATCTTAGCAGGTCAATTACTTGTGTAGATGTTGACATGGTGGGTGTGGAAGGCCATGGAAAAATATATATATTCATGTTTTTATTTTTTATTTAACAATTGCAAGATATAAACTCACAATTGCGGAAAAAAGTCAGAGCTGTTTGATAGAAAGTTGCAATTCGCTTTTTTATAGACCTATATATTGTTAATTGAATTGTGAGATGTAAACAGAATTCTAAGGAAAAAAGTAAATATTGCAAGATGTAAACTCATAATTCTGAGCAAAAAAGTCAAGATTTTGAGATGTAAACTCAAAATAATCTCCCATGGTTTGGTGATCAGGTTCATGTCAGATTCAGGATGGAGAGATTTGATTCATTTTCATCTTATCTTTCTGTTCATCATACATGCACACTGTAATCCACTTTGCTGAAAAATACAGTAAATCATTTTTGCAAGCCACTTTTTCAGCAGTTTTCACATGGAATTTTAACCAATGTTAATTAAGAAACTTAGCTGGCAATAACCAAATGTGTGTGTTTTGCTTAAAATACTGAGACATGCCAACTGATAAATGTAATTTTTTTTATGCTGCAGCATTACAGATACCAGACAGCTGCTCATACCTGTTTATGTGTGCAGAGGATTTACATGTACATTTTTTCATTTTTTCATTTTTTAAATTCAGTCTGATTGAGCTCATATTCATTTCCAGATGTTCTTAATAGATTCTGTAATGAGATGAAGTGAAGTGGAACAGATTGTCTGCTGTTATTGTCTGAACTAATTGAAGATGTTTGGTGACTCAGAGCCGAAAAGTTATTACACTTCGATCAAAGAAAGCATTGAATCATTTGCAATAAGACCAGGAACATGTATTAAGAACGTAAGTCTGATATCATGTTGACTTTAAGGCCGGAGCATCTTATCTTTCTCAAAATGGATCATAATTACTGCATTTATCTCACATCTAATGATCTTGACTGACTGAGAGGAAAATCAATTCTGGTCAGATTCTGGTGTTTGCGTTCACACATGAGTAGAGGAGACAGAACGAGACGTAGACAGATGGAGAAAGCGCTCTGGCTCGATCTTGCGGTTTGTTTGCCAAACATCCAGCTCCTCCTGCTGCTCGGCGAGACACAGATAGTTAACCAGTATTGATTAAGTAGCTGTTAGAAACACCAGTGCAGTCTGTTCTGCCTGATAACACACAAATATGGATTTTCTCCATCATTTAATCCAGTGAGTGGTTGGATTCAATTCAAACAGTAGATTAATAAAGTAAATCAGGTCAGAATGTAAAAGACCTGCTTATAAGATGCATTTTTGCTTATAATTGCTGAAGTATTTATTGCATGTTTCTCCTCAGTAATAGAATAAGCTTCAAAGCACTGCTGCAGTTTCACTTATTTTGGGTGCATTTCATGAATGAGGTTTCATCATGGAGCAGGTGCGTTTAACCCATGCACAAAAGATGAATTATGTCTTGTCACAGTCATCATAGAAACATCTAACCGTTACGATCCCAGCGGCTCTTTTATGACACACTTAATGCTGAAACAGGTTTATTGTGAGGTTATAGATTATAGACAGGTAATGGCAGTACAGACTGTAGTCTAAAACTCTTCTTTCTGATCTGTGCGATCTTGCAATATGCATCTTGGGACTTGGGTCGTGATTGACAGCACACCTGGAGTATGTCTGTTTGTTGTTTTGGCTCCTTCAGAACGGCACACTCTGTCCTTGCATTATCCAGTGCATATTATTTGATGAAAATATAAATATTTATTAGATTACTTTTCATGAGTGCTTCATGAATTTGTTGTATTATTCAGCAATTTTTAGGATCTGAGCAGTACACGGCTTGTTTCACGTCTGAAAAAAATATATGCACACACATTTTAATTTAAAAACAAAATCTCATTTTTTTTAACTTTTTTATATAATTTACCTTTCTCTTTTCACAAAAATATATTTTTTTGTGCATGGTATACAAAAAAAATACAGCACTGAATATAAAAAAATAACGTTGCAAATTAATTACCTTTCAGAAACAGACTTGTTTACTGCCCTCTTTCACATCAACACTCCTCTTTCAACATCACAATTTGAATTTAAATTGGAGTTTGAGTTTGACTTTGGAATTCCGGATCTGGAATTCAAACTCTAACTCCCGAGTTTAAATTCCAGATCCAGAATTCCAAAGTTCCAGCAGAAGTCAATCTCTCAGAAATCATCTGCTGCTTTGTTGTATTGTGAGCAGCTTCCTCTGAGGGTTTGGAGAATTTAAACTCACACTGAGGGTAAAACCCAAGTGTTTGTTCGTCTGTGAGCGGCTCTGGGTTTGTATGATAAACAGCTTCATTAGTCTCTGTTAGCAGAAACCCTCCGGTGCTTCAGCGATTGTTTCTCTCCTCCAGAGCTTCTCAAGTCTGTCTGAAGAGCCATTTGTGCATTCTGAAGAAAAATGAATCACTCTTTGACTGAATCCTCTTATGCTTGTCTTTGCAGTTTCTGACTGAAACAAACAACAGCATAAAAATCATCGGGTCTGTTCAAGTATAATCTTTGTTTGCTAAAACATCCACAACTGAGTCAATAGTTGCCATACAGTGAGAGTCTAGAGCTATAAAATGAATATGTTGAGCAGCTCAGATCAGAGGAGGTTCATGTGAGATTACTTGAGTCTTTTTGCTCTCCATTTAATCCCATTGCTGTCCAGGAGAAAGAATTAAGGCGTAAACTAGATGTTCTATGTTTTGTGAGCGTTTGTTTGTCTCTCTTTGGCAGAGACGTTTGTGAGTCTTTTTTCTGGCATAAGTCAGACGGCTGGCACTTTTTATGTTCATGATGCTCTGGTGAGTGTGTATATGTGTGTGTGTGTGTATATGTGTGCATATGTGTGTGTGGGTTTGTGAATATAATGACATCATCATCCTCATCTCTGGCGGCTCACAGACTGTGTGTTTTGTCAGTGCTATGTGTTGCTGGTTGGCAGACTGTCAGTCAGACACAGAGACATCAGACTGAGCCGGATCAGATCCACACGAACAAGAAAACAGACAGTGGAGATTCCTGGAGTAAAGACAGATCAGTGCATGCATGCTGAGTTGGAATGGATGATTGTTGATGGAGAACAGAATGGAGGGTCCAATGAAATCCATTTTATTTGATCCAAAATTCCGTTTGACTTGTTCCAAAATTTGAAATTTTCTGGGTCCTGTTTTAATAATTTAATTAAGTTTTAATTATCAAAAAGCATGTTTAATTAATTGAAATTATGGACAACAGTTTATTAACAAAGATACAATTTTACAGCGCAGTGAAATCCGTTCTCTTTTATTTCTCCTAAAATTGTTTTCCATTTTAATGGTTTAATTGAATTTTATTCATGCAAAAACATGTTTAATTAATTGAAATCATGAAACGTGTACAATTTAACTACCAATTTATTAAATGTTTAACAAAAATATGAATTTTAAGGCCATATGAAATCCGTTTTATTTTTTCCCAAATTCAGTTTTGTTTTGTTTGTTTGTTTTCAAAATTCCATGTTTCCTATTTACATTTTTCTGAATTAACCAAATTTCAATCATGACAACTCTCTGAACATTTTAGTATGGTGATGGATATGACAATGTTAATGTATTTGGGCTTGGCGGAACAGATCTGCTACACTGCTGCTGTTGGTTATTGCTGTAGTTGTAGATTATTGCTGCTGCTGCAAGCAAGTACAGGAACTTGCTACTGCCAATGCATACGGCGATACGGTGCCATGAGTATTTAAGACATGCTGCTGCTGCACAAATAGCATATAAAATAACCCCGTAGCAGATCTATACAGGTGGAGCTGGGGAAGGTGGAGGGACTCAGAGAAACTCTGAAAGGGCGCTGCAGGAATCTCTAGTGAATGCTAGCCAGCCATATAAATGCAAGGCACTAAGCTCATTGGCTGCATATGCAGCATGAACCAATCAGCTTGTGCCAAGTCATTTAACTCTCTGAATATCATCAGTTACGTTAACACCCCGTCAGAATGCGCCATCTAGAGTTTCATGACTGAACTATATATTTAATAACCAAAAAGAACGTCTAATCTATTAATTTTATAAAACTTAAACAACTTAATAATTTATTCAAATGCTAGTGCATTACTAGTGTTAACAATGCTAGTGTCCTATTGAATGTTTATTTATTTATTTTTTATTGTGTTGATTGTTTTATTTTTTCTGGGGTTTATGATTTAATACAAGCATATTAATCAAATGAATGCAAAAAAAATGATAAATTTAATTAATCTTTTGAAATGTAATCATCAGTTAAACCTATTTTTTTTTATTTTGGTACATCATAGGGCCGTATGTATGTTTGCATCTAAAAGGTGAAGTGGAACAACATATAATGGTAAAAAGTGTTTACTGTCGATTTTTTGGAATACATTGATGATGAATAACTATGCATGGATGAAAGACATACAAGTGCATCTCAATAAATTTGAATGTCGTGGAAAAGTTCATTTATTTCAGTAATTCAACTCAAATTGTGAAACTCGTGTATTAAATAAATTCAGTGCACACAGACTGAAGTAGTTTAAGTCTTTGGTTCTTTTAATTGTGATGATTTGGGCTCTCGTTTCACAAAAACCCACCAATTCACTATCTCAACAAATTAGAATACTTCATAAGACCAATAAAAAAACATTTTTAGTGAATTGTTGGCCTTCTGGAAAGTATGTTCATTTACTGTACATGTACTCGATACCTGGTTGGGCCTCCTTTTACATGAATTACTGCATCAGTGCGGCGTGGCATGGAGACAATCGGCCTGTGGCACTGCTCAGGTGTAATGGAAGCCCAGGTTGCTTTGATAGCGGCCTTCAGGTCATCTGCATTGTTGGGTCTGGTGTCTCTCATCTTCCTCTTGACAATACCCCATAGATTCTCTATGGGGTTCAGGTCAGGCGAGTTTGCAGGCCAAACAAGCACAGTAACACCATGGTCATTGAACCAGCTTTTGGTGCTTTTGGCAGTGTGGGCAGGTGCCAAGTCCTGCTGGAAAATGAAATCAGCATCTCCATAAAGCTTGTCAGCAGAAGGAAGCATGAAGTGCTCTAAAATTTCCTGGTAGATGGCTGCGTTGACTGTGGACTTCAGAAAACACAGTGGACCAACACCAGCAGATGACATGGCAGCCCAAATCATCACTGACTGTGGAAACTTCACACTGGACTTCAAGCAACATGGTTTCTGTGCCTCTCCACTCTTCCTCCAGACTCTGGGACCTTGATTTCCAAATGAAATGCAAAATTTACTTTGATCTGAAAAGAGGACTTTGGTCCACTGTGTTTTCTGAAGTCCACAGTCAACGCAGCCATCTACCAGGACATTTATTGAGATGCACCTGTAAGCATGGCTTTCCTGTAGTTCAAACAGTAGATCATGGTGTCGTGATGACAAGGTCATGGGATTGATTCCAATTGAATGTGTAAACTGATCAAATGATCAACCTGGAATGCAATCAAGTCTTGAATGCAGTCTGCCAAGTGCATGAATGTAACTGCATAGAGACTGATAATGACAGCAGAGGGCATCTGAAGAGATTCAATGAATCTTTTTCTCTTTAAGAAGCGCTAACGGAAATCTCTGACAGTGGTTTCCTCCTGCTATGGTAAATGCTTTGAAAAAAGTATTATTTTAGAGCATCAACACACGCAAACTCATTTGTCATTCATCAGGTTTTCAGATGCATACATTTCAAAGGATCAATTTTGTCGGCATATTCAGACGTTTGAAGAGATTTCACTGTAAATCACTTGATGTCACAGAAGCTCTTTGAAGTTTCTCATGACTCTTTCTAACTTGAGAGACTCAGTGAGAATACATAATGTGCAATGTTCTCAACCAAATGAATCTTAACATATATCTCACTGATTTCAAATGTTTTCAACTTAAATCATTTAAAATAAAAAACATTTAGGTAGGCAAAATTTTTTTTGAAATTTTATTTTTTATTTTTTTTAATGAATTCTCTCAAAAACTGCCAAGAACCAGGATTCTTAGGGTCTCGTAAAACCTGGATGAATAAGGCAATTTTAAAAGTCTGATTTCTTGACTTGGAAAAGTCAATAAAATCTTGAAAAGTCCTCAAAGAAAAGTTTTATAACCTTTTCAAATTTTTCTAGTTATGTCAAGTGCTAAAATAATTTATTGGGTGTAAATTGCGAGTTTACGATTTGTGAGTAAAAATAATTTAATAAAATAACTTCACAAACAACAAAATTGCTAAAACAAAATCTGTTCCGTTTGTAAAAAACATGGAGATTTAAAGAATTTAATCATTTTAATTATTTTATTAAATGTAATTATTTTAATATAATGCCACTCCTAGTCATTAGCACTATTAATTACGCATCTCTTTAGAATACTCGATGTCGATAGTGTCATTCTGAGGTTAAATATTTGTGTCTAACTGTATAATCGAGTCTCACGTCTACTTTCACTCTTCCAATTTTCAACTATAATCAATATTTCATGTTCATGTCTGTGTTGGGCTCTAAAGGAATCAGGTAATGACTGTTAGTGGATGTGATTATGGTGTGTCCAGAGGTTTTGTGTTACATGCGATGAAGAAATCAATAGCTAAAGTCGCTGCATTAGAAGTTTGTCTTCACCTGGGTTTGTTTTGCAGGTGTTTCAGTATTTCACATTCTTCTCCAGCCCCTGAAGATCATCAATGAGGTGAATTTCAGTCTTTCTCTCGGTTTCTTCTTCTCCCGCTGTTGTTTATTTCTTCGTTTGTGATCGCCTCTGGCATTTTCACGTTGTCTTGCAGTTCTCTCTCTCTTTTTCTGTCTTGCAGTGGTTTGTTGCATGCATTTGTGTCAGGGAGGTGCTGGTAAGACAGTAGCTGTCTCCAAACCTACACTCTTCAAAATAAAGCTTTTTTTTCCCTTCTCAGCAATGCCATAGAAGAACCATTTGTTTGTATCGCAAATAACCTTTAAGTGTTCATTTCTTAATCAAACCATTTTATTTCTTTGTGTTGATCTAAAGAACCTTTTATAAAGAACCTTTCGTGGAATGCAAGGGTTCCATGGATGCTAAATGGTCTTCATGGAACCATTGATTCCAATAAAGAACCTTTGTTTTTTGAAGTGCAGTGAGCTGTCTGTCCTTATAAGTCAGCTTGATGTAACTGTTCAGCTGTTTGCATTGGACGCTTGCTTGTGATGACTTAAAATGCTAAGTAGGCGAGAATGTCATTCCTTCTACCATCTTGCAGTTCGCTTTAGGTCCTGAGCAATCGTCATCACACACATATTGATTTGAGTCGACTCACAAGAGTCTTCATTTCATGCCCTGCTTTCAGAATACGACAGACTATACAGCATATTTTATTGGAATGTTCTGGTTTAA
Organism: Sinocyclocheilus grahami; assembly: GCF_001515645.1. NCBI lineage: Eukaryota > Metazoa > Chordata > Actinopteri > Cypriniformes > Cyprinidae > Sinocyclocheilus > Sinocyclocheilus grahami. The sequence continues at coordinate 538,849 of NW_015506267.1, read as the reverse complement.
ATTGTATTAGACAAGGATTTTATTCAAAAAAATCAATAATGGATATTTTTAGAAAGAGCTTGCCCTGAGAAAATTATAAGATTTTCTGTCAAATATCAGAAATATCATGAGTAGTGGAAGAGCTTATATAATGTCTGTATTTTTTATGTTGTTGTAAGAAAAATATTGTTGTTAAATTATTGTGTATACTTATCTTTATTTATTGAAATTTTATTGTTATTATGATTATTACATTTTTTAATAATCTTTAGTTTGCCAAATAGCATTTCTGCAAAATAGTATTTGCAGCCGAAATGGCATGCAAGCGAATAAATGAATGAATGAATGATCTGGTTTGAACATCTTTGTAAATGCTCAGGTGAATCAGAAGCAATTATGAACCACAATTTTAGTCTTTTTCTTTTCTTTTTTTTCCATTTTCAAATCATTTTCATAATTTTTTGTGACTCATTGTTGGGCTGTCAAAAGACATTTTTACCCAAAACCAAAAATGCTAAATAACTTTATTGCTGAGATGTTAACTACACGCCACTCACATGTGCCACAATAAGTACTGTACGTTGTTTATAAGAATGTCATTCCTTCTACCATCTTGCAGTTCGCTTTAGGTCCTGAGCAATCGTCATCACACACATACTGATTTGAGTCGACTCACAAGAGTCTTCATTTCATGCTCTGCTTTCAGAATACGACGGACTATACAGCATATTTTTTTGGAATGTTCTGGTTTAAATTGTATTAGACAAGGATTTTATTCAAAAAAATCAATAATGGATATTTTTAGAAAGAGCTTGCCCTGAGAAAATTATAAGATTTTCTGTCAAATATCAGAAATATCATGAGTAGTGGAAGAGCTTATATAATGTCTGTATTTTTTATGTTGTTGTAAGAAAAATATTGTTGTTAAATTATTGTGTATACTTATCTTTATTTATTGAAATTTTATTGTTATTATGATTATTACATTTTTTAATAATCTTTAGTTTGCCAAATAGCATTTCTGCAAAATAGTATTTGCAGCCGAAATGGCATGCAAGCGAATAAATGAATGAATGAATGATCTGGTTTGAACATCTTTGTAAATGCTCAGGTGAATCAGAAGCAATTATGAACCACAATTTTAGTCTTTTTCTTTTCTTTTTTTTCCATTTTCAAATCATTTTCATAATTTTTTGTGACTCATTGTTGGGCTGTCAAAAGACATTTTTACCCAAAACCAAAAATGCTAAATAACTTTATTGCTGAGATGTTAACTACACGCCACTCACATGTGCCACAATAAGTACTGTACGTTGTTTATATTCATTTTCATGTTTTTTAAATGTAGTATGTTTTATGCAGTATATGCTGCACAATGTGCAGCTCTTTCTCTCTTGCTCTCTTTTCACTCTCTGTTTTTCTCTTTTTCTCTCTGCAGTTGGTAATAAATGAGAGCTCATTTATTTTGCACTCTCAGGTTCTCTTTAGTTTGTCCTTGACTTTCTGTTCTGGAAGCCATTTCTCAAAAGACAATCAATATCCTACAGTCCTTTTCAGCAGCCCTGAACTTCCTTTTGTCCCTCTCTCCACTTTCTATTTGTGTGCATGGCATGCAGCTGAGAAAGTAAACCGAGTTAGATTTCACACTCACTTACATAGTCCTAAAAATAGGCTTTGTTTGTTTTTCCCATGCAAAAAGTAATGAATGTTTTTTTCTGTAGATTTTGTTCTAAAGGTTGGATTCTACTGAAGATCAGACTCTATAGAGTGCCTGTGCAGACTCATAACTTGTAACTTTTCTCATATCACAGTAATTCAGTTTGATTTAAAGGCTGTTTTTTACAATGTCTCTGTTTACTTGTAAACTGAAGCTCATCTATAGAGTTTTATACGTCTGTCTGTGACCTTGTGATGTACAGTTATCCAACACCAGTGTCTCACACCTGCTAGTCCACATATATCTTCTAATATAAAGTTGACCTTGACTGTTTTTATGATCTATAAATGCACAAACGACAAGATCCAACATCAACTGTTTGCAGAGAGCTTGTTGGATTCACAGAGAATGAATTTAATAGTGTTGTATTAGCTGTAAGGATAGATTGCACAGTAATCCTATAGCTCTTGTTTTAAGCCTCAGCTTGATTAATATTTCTGCTCTGAAGTATGATGCTTTCTGCTTCATTTGGTGGCTGGCATGCACAACACAGGACAATTATTCTGTGTTTTTAAAATGTATAATGCACTAAACGGCTCTCTTGTCCTTGGTTTTTACTGCATTGCACAATAAAATGGTGTCACAATGATTATTTTTCCCTGTGGCTGAAAACAGCATTTGCACTTGTGTGTCTGTTGTGATATGATAGGTCATTGTGTGCTGTCTATGAGCATGAGTTCATGTGCTTGAGGGATGTTTTTTGTGATTTTGAGTCCCGGCTCGAGGACTTTTTCATGATCCCTTTGGGCTCTTCCCAAAAAAAACAAAAAAAATGAATAGAATCTCAGGTAGGGCTGCACGATAAATTGAAATGGAATCGAGATCGCGATTCGACAGAAGCTGCGATTGTCATGTGTATCTTTCAGTGAAGCACGGTTCTGTGATCAGCAGTAAATCTCCATCCAAAGGCCAGAGGGCTGAAACTCCAAATACACCTCGCAGAAGAAACCCAGAAAATGCCTATCGCTGCAGCTGAATAAACAGAAGTTTCAACTGCTTTCATTGATTCAACGTGACTAATAAACACACGACTACGGCAATATACGGTTTATCTGAGTTCTTATTATTATAATTTTCATTAAAATAAAGTATATTTATAATGCAATGCCTTTATCACTGCTTAAATAATATGAAATATGTTGCGTGCCTTATTCTGTGTAAGAAGCCACATCTTCTCACAGAAGGATTTATTTCAAACACTCGACTGACGTTATGAAGTGAGTTTGGAGTAAAAATATGTTATTAAATGTGGTATTTTCACATGCTTTCACATGGAGCAGCATTTACTTCACAAAACCATAGTTCACTGAGAAGATATGCAAACAGCTGTCATTATCGCAAACGATTTCAGAATCGCGCAATAAAATCGTCTGCGATTTTTTTTGGGATAACTTGTCAGTGATCTACGGCTATGTGTAGTAAATGCTGCTCCATCTGAAAGCACGTGATGATGATTTACT
>NW_015506267.1:517404-534434 GCF_001515645.1 Sinocyclocheilus grahami | reverse complement strand
CAGCTGAATAAACAGAAGTTTCAACTGCTTTCATTGATTCAACGTGACTAATAAACACACGACTACGGCAATATACGGTTTATCTGAGTTCTTATTATTATAATTTTCATTAAAATAAAGTATATTTATAATGCAATGCCTTTATCACTGCTTAAATAATATGAAATATGTTGCGTGCCTTATTCTGTGTAAGAAGCCACATCTTCTCACAGAAGGATTTATTTCAAACACTCGACTGACGTTATGAAGTGAGTTTGGAGTAAAAATATGTTATTAAATGTGGTATTTTCACATGCTTTCAGATGGAGCAGCATTTACTACACAGAGCCGTTGTTCACTGAGAAGCTATGCAAACAGCTGTCATTATCGCGAACGATTTCTTCGATTTCAGAATTGCGATTTGTGAAAAATCGCAAAACAATCAGATTTTTTTTTTGCGTAACTTGTCAGTGAACTATGGCTCTGTGTAGTAAATGCTGCTCCATCTGAAAGCACGTGATGATGATTTACTGCTGATTACAGAACCGGCTTTACTAACAAAATGCGCATGACAATCGCATTCGATTAATAGTGGATTACTCCGTAAATATACATCTTTGACATTTAATATTTTGGATTTGATCACTGCATACATGTTTGTCTTTATTCAGAAAATACAGTATATTGACAAAATCAAAAATTTGAAGTTTGTGAAATTTGGTTGATTTGACATGGAATGACCCTTTTGTATTTGATGTTGTTTTTATTTATTTATTTTTTTATATTGTACATATTGTTATGTTTATTATTGACATAACTGTTCAGATTGACAATTCGTATTAATAAATTAGTTATTTGCATAGACGACATTTTCTCTGTGTTTATTTGGTAGGAAAAACATGCCCCCATTAAGCAACAAAAATTATCCTCAGAATTTAATTCTAGGGGGAAAATATTGTCCTTTAATAAACCATAATAATTCCTGACATCGATGCAATGTGTAGTATGCAGTACACATTATGCCTTTCTCTTCAGTGCTCTGGCAGTGTAAGATCAGGTCATGTTTGACTGTAAAATGAATCAAACCTTGATGAATTGAATCTTTTTGGAGTCTTATAAGAGCTGAAGCATTTCCCTGTGAGATTTGAATGGTTTCTGACTGATCTCAGACCAGCTCTGTATCTCTGATCAGGATGAAACCGGTGCTGGTTTCTTCTGATCATGCCGTGAAGTGAACATAGTTCCCACTCCATCATTAATGAATCTCTCCACGTCAAACGAATCAGATTATTCTCTAACAGATGGTGGTTATCTTCAGCATGAAGCTCTAGTAATGCTCCACCTGCTTTATTTTCATGTAAATCCTCATGATACGTCTGTTCTGATCAGAGTCTGAATTCAAAAACTGTGATCAGGATGTTTCTGGCTGCTTCAATGCGTGACCGCTTTTTAATCATTTTAATGAATATAAAGCTCATTTAGTCACGGCAGGTTTGTGTTTGTTCTCATGGTGTTTGTTAATCTAGGACTGAATGATTAGAGTAGTTAAAGGAATAGTTCACTCAGAAAATGAGGAGACGTGTGATTACAGGGGTCTTTGTACATCTGAGACGCAGGAGATTCAGCCACGTCTGTGTTTGTTCTCTGTTCTGCTGTCGAGCACAGCTGAGATCTTTCACTGGTGTTTTATTGAGTTTTGAATGGATCAAACGTCCTGGAGTCGTTTGTGATAACCTCTTATTCTTAGAGTCACTTTAATGTCTTATTGATTCACACACACGAGATCACTTCAGTCTCTCATCTCTCTTTTTTTGTGGAGGTGGTTATCTATCTGTCTGTCTGTCTGTCTGTCTGTCGGTCAGTGGGTCTGTCGGTCGGTCGGTCGGTCTGTCTGTCTGTCTGTCTGTCTGTCGGTCTGCTGGTCGGTCGGTCTGTCGGTCGGTCTGTGGGTCTGTCTGTCTGTCTGTCTGTCTGTCGGTCTGTCGGTCGGTCGGTGGGTCTGTCGGTCTGTCGGTCGGTCGGTGGGTCTGTCTGTCTGTCTGTCTGTCTGTCGGTCTGCCGGTCGGTCGGTCGGTCTGTCTGTCTGTCTCTCTGTCGGTCGGTCTGTCGGTCGGTCGGTCGGTGGGTCTGTCTGTCTGTCTGTCTGTCTGTCTGTCTGTCTGTCTCTCTGTCGGTCTGTCGGTCGGTCGGTGGGTCTGTCGGTCTGTCGGTCTGTCTGTCTGTCTGTCTGTCGGTCTGCCGGTCGGTCTGTCGGTCGGTCAGTGGGTCTGTCTGTCTGTCTGTCTGTCTGTCTGTCGGTCGGTCTGTCGGTCGGTCGGTGGGTCTGTCTGTCTGTCTGTCTGTCTGTCTGTCTCTCTGTCGGTCTGTCGGTCGGTCGGTGGGTCTGTCTGTCGGTCTGTCGGTCGGTGGGTCTGTCTGTCTCTCTGTCTCTCTGTCGGTCTGTCGGTCTGCCGGTCTGCCTGCCTGCCGCGGTCGGTCGGTCGGTCAAACAATAGCTAAAAAAAAAAGTCAAATTAGTTAATTCAAAATCAAATCAGTAATCAGATGTCGTCAAATTAACTAACATGTAACATGTTTTTGTGTTGTTGAGTTATTGAAGTTTTTATTCATTGTAATTCTAGATTTAGAACTGCCCAGAAGGTAGAAATGGGTCACTCTGTGTGTGTGTGTGTGTGTGTGTTATCCATTGTTCCAAAAAAAGAACCTGTCGTCCATCACATTTATTTCACCTCCACCTGTCTTTCTCTCTGTCTGTCTGTCTGTCTCTCTTTCATTCTTCTCTTTGTTCATGGTGAATTCAGGCTCCTCTGTCTCTCTAAACTCTCTTCTTATTCTGTACTTTGTTAGTTTTTTGTCATTCTAGTGTGAATTTGCATGTGAAGTGAGAGGACTCATGCTGAGCTGGAAACATCTGTCTGAAAACCTTCATCCATCCAGTGTTGGAGACAACATGGCCAAATTTTTTCTGTTTTACTGTCATTGCATAACTCTTCCTCCTCCTCCGTCAGTCTCACGTGATTCAGTGTCACACTCAGATCTTGAGCTCCTTTTGATTTTGACTTTCACGTGTGAAAACACTCAATCTGAGTTCAGTAATCCTGTTGAGATCGTGATGAATAATGTTGTTATGAGCTGCTGATGTTCCTCATGTTCCTGGATCAGTTTGATTAGAGACGGCACAGAGATCAGTTCAGTATTTTTATTGTGGTTGTGGCTTGTAGTTTGTCCGTAATGGCATTTATTTCAGGTGATATTGAATATGTGGAATAAACCAGGGAAACGTGAACATTGTTGAGTTGAAATTTCAGTTTAATTATTAGGTTAAGCTGCAGTCCGTAACTTTTTTTGGTTAAAAATGAAGGTTTTCGCGGGAAATTCGAGCATGCTGCCGCATCATTACATCACATCTGTGAACATAAAGAAGTTGTCCCGGCTACTAGGCTATCGCATGTGAGGATCCTGCAGGTGGCGGATCGTTTATAGCCTTTATAGCCACAGCAGCCAGAATAATTAAATGTATCATTTTGATGGCGGATTGTAATCCATAAAGGATTATGTGTTTATGAAACACGTGTGAATGAAATTATATTCCAGTTATAAATGTGCTTCTGATTACTGATAGCCTGGGATTACACAAGATTTGTATTTTAAAGAAAACCAGTTCGAAGGGAGCATAATTTGCTTTTTGGGTTAAAAGAATTTCTTAATATGAAATTTGAGTGGTATGACAATTATAGATTATTAGACTGTACAGAAATTTAAATCTACTCACTTATACACACTATATTCAAATAGTCATGTAATGCTGATGTTGTTAACATTAACAATTTGAGAATAAAGTATAACAATAATAATAATTTGAACGGTTTGATGTGATATGAGTTAATCGATCTTTAGATTTAATCGCCATTGGTAGCGAGATTTATGGTAATGCTTTTTTACTCAGTTGGTCAAAACAAACGAAGCAGACTTGTTACTTACTTGTTCAGATGACAATATATGGTGAAAAATCTTATTTGGGTCATATATTCCAAGACGAAGGCTAGAATCTGTGATTCTGAAGTACAGTGAATATCCACACCGGTGCGGTGACTGACTGCCACACATACACACACATTTTATTACAGATCAGTTGTTTTTTTTAATATAAATTTGATTTTGATATCCAGACCAGTTGTGTTTGTAATCCATATCAGTTGGATTCTTAATTATAATAATTTGTGTTTTAAATCAGATCCGTTTGTTTTTAATTTAGATGAATTGTATTTTTAATAAGTTCAGTTCTTTTTTTTAAATCAGATCAGGTGTGTTTGTTATCAATATCAGTTTGATTTTTAATTCAGATTGTGTTCTTGTGTCGAGTCTCATTCTGACACCTTTGACTGTACAACAGAATCTGTCATAGACACAGAAAACTGGAGAAAACGGATTACTGAGGACTGATTGCCCTAAAATAATGTCTCTGTGTGTGTGTGTGTGTGTGTGTGTGTCATCTGTGATGGATTACCAGCACTGGTTTCACAACCTCTAGAGCAGAGAAATGGGTTCTCTGAGATCAGCTCACATACACACTCAGCCTGTCATCCGCTCAGACTGTCTGTTGTGTGTTTGAATGCATGTGTGTGTGTGTGTCTGTGTGTGTGAGGATGCTCAGTGGGAGTTTGGGAGTTTCTCTCATTGTGTCCAGAAGCTTTTGATGTGCTCATGTTGTGCTCACAGATGCTGGTCTGATCCAGACAGACGGATGCAGATGATGTTCATGTTCGCTCAGTATCTGAGGAAGTGCAGTGTCATTGTTTACAGCTCATGCCTTCAGAAGATGAGGAAGAGTCTGTCATAATTCATACCGTATGTTTGTTTATTTTTGTTATAAGCTTGTTATAAGCTATTTATTTATTTTTCATTCATTCATGCATGCAGTCGTCTGGAACCAAATTATTATTTTCATGTTCTTGCTTAACTTTCTGTGTTTTGACTGTCTTTATTTATTTATGTATTTATTTGTCATGAGTTCATTTGTTTATTTATTTATATTTTCATTAATCTAGAACTGAATTATTATCTTCATATACTTTCTTTACTTTCTGTCTTTGTTCATTAATTTATTTATTTGTCATGAGCTCATTTTATTTTATTAATTTTATTAATTTATTCATTCATTCATTTATATGTCATAAGCACATTGTTGTTTATTTGTTATGTCGTGAGCTTGTTTATAGCTTCATCATCAGAATGTAAAGTCTGTCATAATTCATAGCATATATGTGATGATGGACTGATTCCAGATCAGCTGTCAGACATTCTGAAAGAAGAGCAGAAACATCACACTGCACAAATAACGTTACATTCATGTTTGACATCAGCCAAACCTCTGCTCTGAGTCTCATTTGCATATGCAGCAGTCTGTGAATATTCATGTGTGTTTGTGAACAGGTTTAATTACAGATCCACCCATCATCTGACCACCAATGGTTTCTACGAGTTCCTCAACTGGTTTGATGAGAGAGCCTGGTATCCTCTGGGTCGAATCGTTGGAGGAACGGTGAGTCGAGATTCAGTTCATTCAACTCTTGATTTATCTGAGGAACTTCATGTGGAGCTCAGACCGGTTCCTGTGTGTTCCTGCAGGTCTATCCTGGTCTGATGGTGACTGCAGGTCTGATTCACTACATCTTGAACCTCGTCCATCTGACCGTCCACATCCGGGATGTCTGCGTGTTCCTGGCACCCGTCTTCAGTGCTCTGACGGCCGTCGCCACCTTCTTGCTGACGCGGGAGCTGTGGAGTCAGGGGGCGGGGCTTCTGTCCGCCTGCTTCATGGCCGTCGTGCCCGGATACATCTCACGCTCGGTGGCCGGATCCTTTGATAATGAGGCCGTCGCCATATTCGCCCTGCAGTTCACCTACTTCCTGTGGGTAAGAGGAAGCACTGGAGGAAGTTCGGTGTGGCTTTTTGAATTGAACTGGAAGTGAGTTTTCTGTGTTTGTTCAGGTGAAGTCGATCAAAACTGGATCAGTGTTCTGGACTGTGGGATGTTGCCTCTCTTATTTCTATATGGTGAGTGTGAAAAATGTACTGAATTCAGCCTGTGTCTACAGGGAAGAAGAAGTGCACTTGAGTGTACTGAATGTGCACTTGTACTCTACTTTCGGCTGGCAGCCATATCACCCTGTAGCCCACGACTGGTTACCCACTGAAGCTAAGCAGTGTTGAGCTGGTCAGTACCTGGATGGGAGACCTCCTGGGAAAACTAGGTTGCTGCTGGAAGAGGTGTTAGTGAGGCCAGCAGGGGGTGCTCACCCTGCAGTCTGTGTGGTATAGTGTCCCCTGTGTCACTATACTCTCAACAAGCACCGTCCTTCGGATGAGACGTTAAACCGAGGTCCTGACTCTCTGTGGTCATTAAAAATCCCAAATTTGCCCATTGGCCTCTGATCATCATGGCCTCCTAACAATCCCCATATCTGCTGATTGGCTTCATCACTCTGTCTCCTCTCCACCAGTAAGCTGGTGTGTGGTGGGTGTTCTGGCGCACTATGGCTGCCGTCGCATCATCCAGGTGGATGCTGCACACTGGTGGTGGATGAGGAGATACCCCCTGACAATTTAAAGCGTTTGAGTGCCTAGAAAAGCGCTATATAAATGTAATGAATTAATTAATTACATTTTATTTATTTTTTTAAATACTTGCATAAATGCTTGTTAATACATTGGGCAGTACACTTACCCATATTTCAAAGACAATAATTATGAAACTGCATATAAATATTTACTTAAATCCACTTAAGTGGGTTGGAAAAACACACGTGAGTTCAATTAATGGCATTTAAAGGGATAGTTCACCCAAAAATCATTAATTGTAAGTCATTAATTGTAGGTAATCAGTGGTCATTAATTACTCACCCTCATGTCGTCTTCGGAACACAAATTAAGATATTTTTGATGGAATCTGAGAGCTGTCTGACCCTGCATAGACAGCAACGCAACTGAAATGTTCCCAAGTCCAGAAACGTAGCAAGGAGATCTGTAAAATAATCCATGTGACATCAGGGGTTCAACCGTAATTTTACGAAGCTACAAGAATGTGTTTTGTGCGCGAAAGAAAAAAAAATTACGACTTTATTCAATAATTCGTCTCCTCCGCACGTCACGCCGGATCTGTTTCCTACGTTGTTGTGATTTGATCTGAACGGTAACAGCGCATCCGTGTGACGCAGCTGACACAGAACAGCATACGCTGTTTACATCCCGCGGATATTCTCCAAAATGGCGCTACAGGGTGATGCGGAGGAGACGAATGATTGAATAAAGTCGTTTTTTTTGTGTGAGTAAATAATGACAGAATTTTCATTTTTGGGTGAACTATCCCTTTAATATAAAAGTAAACTATAATACATTTTCATTTAATTGCAAATAACACGTAGTTAAGTGAAACCATTAAATTCATTTCCTACTCAAGTAAATTTTTAAGTGTACTATCTCCGTAATAAGTATGTTAAAGTGTACTTCTTTTTCTCAAGGGTATTGGAGACGTTTCCATCACGTTCGAGAGATCTGATCACAAACACTCTCAAACAACAGACTGAATCTCTTTGTTGTTCGTTCACAAATGTGTTCATCACATTCAGCCTGTTCTTCTTCTGAATTGTTAAAGCTGACTGATTCTGTGTTTCTGCTCACGGTCAAATCGAGTCAGACGATCACAGAGGGAAATTAATGTTTGTTATAATGATCCACATGAGTTTTTACCAAAGAGGGAAATTGACAGAGAAATTACTATTCAGACTAACAGTGTGCATGTGTGTGTGTGTGTGTGTGTGTGTGTGTGTTTGAGGTGTCGGCGTGGGGCGGTTACGTCTTCATCATTAATCTGATTCCTCTTCACGTGTTCGTTCTGCTGTTGATGCGCCGCTTCAGTAAGAGAGTTTACATCGGTGAGTCTCAGTCAAGATTCATAGCAGAAACCGCACTTTGATTCATTCCAGCGTTGATTCTGATTGGTCGTCTCTCTCTCTCTCTCTCTCCGTACAGCACGTTCTACATCATTGGTCTGATTCTGTCTATGCAGATTCCTTTTGTTGGGTTTCAGCCAATCAGAACCAGCGAACACATGGCAGCGGCTGGTGAGTCTCTCCTCATTGGCTACTGAGTCACAAACACACAAACGTTGATTCAGTGTGTGTGTGTGTGTGTGTGCAGGTGTGTTCATGCTGCGCACTTTGATTCATTCCAGCGTTGATTCTGATTGGTCGTCTCTCTCTCTCTCTCTCAGCGTACAGCACGTTCTACATCATTGGTCTGATTCTGTCTATGCAGATTCCTTTTGTTGGGTTTCAGCCAATCAGAACCAGCGAACACATGGCAGCGGCTGGTGAGTCTCTCCTCATTGGCTACTGAGTCACAAACACACAAACGTTGATTCAGTGTGTGTGTGTGTGTGTGTGCAGGTGTGTTCATGCTCGTGCAGCTCTACTCTTTCCTGCAGTTCCTGCAAGACAGACTGACGCGGCAGGACAAACAGACTCTGTTTTCTGTCTGCGTTTGTGTCGCTGCGCTGCTGCTGTTTGTGTGTGTCGTGTACCTCAGCTGCATCGGTCAGTTTACCGTGGTACATGATCATGTGACATATATGATAACATGAGCGTCTGCTGATGATCGTGTGTGTTTGTGTGTTCAGGTTGGATCGCTCCGTGGAGCGGACGCTTTTATTCACTCTGGGACACGGGGTGAAAATACACTGACAATTACATCATTTACAATCAAACACTCGCGTTTAGCAACATGCTAAACTCCACTCAGAACACCCTAGCAACTGCATAGCAACATGATAAAAACACTCTGAAACCTGTGTGCTGCACAGCAACTCTTTTTGGCCATTTTTTACAGGCAAACAACACAAAAATGTCACTTTTACTCAGAGTTTGTGTTCATTTCAGGAAATATTTTCATGCCGTATGTTTAATGTCTGATATTTTTTGTGCAGCTATGCTAAGATTCATATTCCGATCATCGCGTCCGTATCAGAGCATCAGCCGACCACCTGGGTTTCCTTCTTCTTTGATCTTCACATCCTGGTCTGCACCTTCCCAGCAGGCCTGTGGTTCTGCATCAGAAACATCAACGCCGAGCGCGTGTTCGGTACGTGCCGTGCTGTGAGTGCTTTCCTTCAGGTCCAGTGCTGCGTGTCTCAGGTGTGTGTGTCTCTGTTTGTCCTGCAGTGGTTCTGTATGGCATCAGCGCGGTGTATTTCGCCGGTGTGATGGTGCGGCTGATGCTGACTCTGACGCCTGTGGTGTGCGTTCTGTCGGCCGTGTGTTTCTCCAGTGTGTTTGAACGCTATCTGAGCGACGAGCTCAAGCAGGACGATCCTCCGGCTGAAGACGCCGTTGACGAGGATGACAGGAGGAACTCTGGGAGTCTCTATGATAAGGTGCGACAAGAGCAACATATGAACACACACACAGTGGCTCATCCGTCCTCCTGTGTGTTTCAGCTCGCGCCGCATCCTGGATGATTTCAGAGAGGCGTACTATTGGTTGCGGCTCAACACCGACCAACACGCGCGCGTTATGAGCTGGTGGGATTATGGGTATCAGATTGCAGGCATGGCCAACAGAACCACGCTAGTGGACAACAACACCTGGAACAACAGCCACATCGCACTGGTGAGACGCGCGCCAACCACTGGAAGAGATGCTCGACTGCAGGAAGTCTGACTGCCTCTCTCTGATTGGCTCTCTCAGGTGGGCAAAGCCATGGCGTCCAATGAGAGTGTGGCGTATGACATCATGAGGCTGCTGGACGTGGACTATGTGCTGATCATCTTCGGAGGGGTGATCGGATACTCGGGCGACGACATCAACAAGTTCCTGTGGATGGTGAGGATCGCCGAGGGAGAACATCCCAGAGACGTGCGGGTGAGTCATCATACCATATTAATTAACTAACAGTAAACTATAACTAACTAAAACTACAGCTATTGCAAATCGTATTCATGAACTGAAATTAAAGCTTTAAAAAAATATACATATTAGATGAAAAACCTAAATGAAAATCAGGAATGTTGCCTTTGCAACTAACTGAAATAAGTTTAACATACCATATTAATTAACTAACAGTAAACTATAACTAACTAAAACTACAGCTATTGCAAATCGTATTCATTAACTGAAATTAAAAAAGCTTAAAAAAAATATACATATTAGATGAAAAACCTAAATGAAAATCAGGAATGTTGCCTTTGCAACTAACTGAAATAAGTTTAAGATGAAGTACTAAAATCACTAAAACTTAAACTGAAATAAATTAAAACTATATAGAAATATTTAAAAAGTTGAAAAGCAAATAAAATACTAAAACTGTTACAAATCTTGTTCATTAATTGAAATAAAGCTAAAATAAGATATTAATAATAGATAAAAAAAAATCTTCGCAAGCTAAATAGAAATATTAAAAACAAACAACGTAGATCTGCTACGCTGCTGCTGCGGCAGAGCAAGTACCGAGACTTGCTACTGCCAATACATCCACAACATGCTGCTGTGAGCATGTAAGAAATACTGCTGCTGCACATATAACACGTATGAATAACCCCCATATAGCATACATGAATCACCTCGTAGCAGATCTATACAGGGGGAGCTGGGGAAGGTGGAGGGTTTCTGAAGCAAGCTGCAACTGCTACGGCAAGCACTAATCATATATTTGAATGTTGAGCAGCGAGCTCATTGGCTACCGATACAGGAGAGAACCAATCAGCTGTGCCATGTGATAATGATGTCATTAGGTCAGATTGAGTTAGACCTATCGGACTGCGCCATCTAGAGTTTCATGCCAGAACTCTGTATTTAAACAAAATTACTAATACTAAAACTGAAATAAAAATAAATTAAATAGAAATATTAAAAAAAACGAATAAAATGACAAAAGCACATAATACATTTACTAAAACTAAGATAAAAAAACAATAAAATTAAAATAAAAACCTAAAATATAATTCAAAATATGAAATAAATACTATAATAGTATATAAATAGTAACAAAATATCACTGCCACCCCATACAGGCTGAAAATGAAGAACACTTTCTTGAACAGTTGTTGTTGAGGTGTGTTTGTGTTGTGTGGTCAGGAGAGCGATTTCTTCACGCCGCTGGGAGAGTTCAGGGTGGATAAAGCCGCGTCTCCAGCGCTGCTCAACTCGCTGATGTATAAGATGTCCTACCATCGCTTTGGAGAAATGCAGGTGATTCTGGTCACATGATCTCATCCTGAACCGTGTTTGGCACTCATGTGACCGTTTCGTGTGTCAAATGTGTTCGTCTCTGTTCAGCTGGACTTCAGAACTCCTCCAGGATTCGACCGAACGCGAAACGCCGAGATCGGAAACAAGGACGTGAGGCTGAGGCACCTGGAGGAAGCGTTTACCTCCGAGCACTGGCTCGTCCGGATCTATAAAGTCAAAGATCTGGACAACCGGCAGCCGCTGGAGCGCAAACCTCGAGTCACCAGCGGCGATCACAATCACACACACAAACACACACACTATCACTCCTCCAGGAAGGTACATATTTATGTCTCATCACGATGGTTTTCTTGACTTGATATTGTTTTAACGTTGTTGATCTGTGCAGGGCACCAGGAGGAAACGAGGATTCATTAAAAACAAACTTGTTCTGAAGAAAGGCAGAAGATTGAACCGGAAACTGAAGCGAACTGGACTAGACTGAACAGAACCGGATCAGTGAAGATGAAGACTGACTGTTTGATTTCAGCTGGTGCCCTGATGCTCTAACGCTGGTTATTATCTTTATATCACTGCTTCATCCTTGAATATGTGTTATGTGATATGACTGAGAATGACAGAGTGAAGTCTAACAACAACTTTTTAGACATTTAAGATTAAATCTGAAGGAGGATGAAGATATTAAACCAAAGAGCTCATGTTCTCCTCATATGAAACAGTTACACAAAAATATTGGGGCCTAAAATTTAAGACTTAAGATTTATGTATTTGCTATTATGTAATTGCATATAAAATAGAGTACACAGTTTAAACAAAAACAAATCAAATTAATGTGATTCATATTTGTCAGTCATACATAAATGAAACAGGTCAGATTTCTGCACTCAAAAATCATGGCTTACTGTATTATTGCCTATTTGCATCTATTGATTTTATGTAAATAATCATATTTTCAAAGTGCGTGGTGAAAACAATTCCATTTATTTAAAAAAAGTATGAACATAAAATATGACTAGCTGTGGGACAAGCAATATTCAGTTAGTTGAAATGACAAACAAATCAGATTGATTGATGATAATCATATAAACCTGGCATTGTGTACTGTATATAAAAGACATTCGGTTTATTAGTACAATTACAGAAATCTTGACCCGTTTCATTTATTATTATGACTGACGAATATAAGTTTATTTGGTTTTGTTAAAACGGTGTAATCCAAATAAATGGAAATTTTATATGCAACCAAATACTGATATTTTATAGTTCGTTTTTTCAATGTTTCTTTGTTTTGTTTTAGTATGCAATGAATCGATGCAGTAATTATCAGGACTTTTGGACTTTTCCCTGTAACTGTGAATGGATTTTCTTTTTGTGAATGTTTTACGTGTCATGTATAGCTCAGATTTTATAGTACAGTTTTGTATGCAAACATACAGTGGGTACGGAAAGTATTCAGACCCCCTTAAATTTTTCACTCTTCGCTGAACAGGATTTTTTTCATGTGCATATCCTCTTGTAAAACGTCATTTTCCTGTTCTGATATGTTTTTTTTTTTGCACAATAAATAAAGACCTTTACAAAAACAGTCCATTATGCTGCTTGATATTGCAAACGTTTAGTTCTTATGTCATTTTAATTCGTTATCATAATCATAAACACTGGTTTGTTTTAGCATTTAACGCACTTTCTTATGTTTGTAATTCCCAAATGAATCGGAAGTCTCGCACATTCAACAGCGGAGCCTTTATTGACGCATTGATCGAGACCTCACTGTAAATCACTGTTTACTCTGAGAAAAACAAGGCCTGTGCGTGGCCTTTTTATTTCAGCACCTTTATGAAGAGTTTACAGTAGGCCTATTTTGATTTTGCAGTGTGTGACATGTTGCACTCTGCAGAAAACATGCGTCCCTTACAGTATGTTCGCTGTAAGGCTTTAAAGGGGTCATCGGATGCCCACTTTCTACAAGTTGTTATGATTCTTTAGGGTCTTAATGAAAAGTCTGTAACATACTGTAGTTTGGTTAAAATTTCTCAATGGTAGTGTAAAAAACACCTTTTTTACCCTGTCAAAAACAGCTCTTTTCAGATCAAGCCGTTTTGTAGCATTTTCCTTTAAATGTTAATGAGCTCTGCTGACCCCGCCCCTCTCTTCCGAGCCGCTCTCTGAGGGACTGTTTACTTTAGCCGCATTCATCGTGAAACTTGCTAATCAGCACATTATTAGGAAAGGCGATTTGCAAAGATTCATTACAAAACATTACACTCACTTCTTCTGTAGGTGAAGCTGAATCAAGAATGATTCGCGCGAACATAAACGCATTTATGTAGATCGGGGGCACATTCTCTTCAGAAACAAAGGTAATCCACTGCGTCTTCAGCAGCTCAGATGTCGGGAGTAAATGACGACTGCTATGTTCATTATTACATCCAACAACAGAACACCTCAGTCGCTTAGGAGTCATTCTCGTCTACATCTGCTCCAGCGGGGAAACAATGGCGGACTGATGACAGTCACTCAGGGCGGAGCTAAGGTAAGACACCAGTCCAGTCTGTGCTCAAACGCTACTGTCAATCAAACTATCGTGGGAGGGGCCTGTTTTTGTGACGTCACACAGACAGGCATCTGAGATCGGCTCGATTTGAGAAAGGGGAAAAGATTCTAGATTAAAAAAAAACACTGCGTGGATTTTTATCATTATAGAGTGGTTGTGTACACACACTGCCAACACATTTCAGTTCAAACTACATTTAAAAGTGTATGTAGCATCCTATGACCCTTTAAAATACTTTTTAAAGCTTCCATAAATACTGTATTCTGGATATATGATTTCCGAAATTTAACACAAAAATATAGACTAAAATGTAGCCTAATTGCGAATTAATAATATATAATAATAAATGCAATTTTGCAAGATATAAACTCACAATTATGAGAAGAATAGTATGGAAGCCCTGAACCACAACCAAAAAAAAAAAAAGTTTTTGAAAACCGTTTCTGAAGTTTTTTGAAGAGAAAAGCTTTTGAAGAGAAAAAGTTTGAATGCGAGGACGTTTCTGGATGTGAGAAAAGTTTTTAGAGAGAAAAAGTTTTTGATGAGAGAAACATTTTTTTTAAATGGGAAAAATTAGGACTTTGAGGAAGGGTGTAAGACACAATTTTAGACCATTTTTTTCCACATTGATTTTTTAATTCACGTTGCGGTTCAGGGCTTCCAAATCGCAATTAGGCTATCTTTTATTTATTTATTTTAATCCATGGCGGATATAAGCTTCCTTGTGTATCATATCCACCTTATTTTGCAACAAGGCAATAAGCTATTTTTCACAGGTCTGAGCGAAGGCCTCGATTAAAAGTGCATCAGGGGAACAGAACGATTATTTATCCTAACTATAAAAATAAGAAACCGATTTTATTTTAGGATCAAGATTTATTTCAAATAGATAATTGTAAACTATTTCTACATTGTGATTGCATTTGATGTATGACATTTAAGTTAATATGATTTAAATAAAATATTATATTACATTTGGTTTTTGTACTGGAATAAAAATACTATATTACAGTAATAAGAATTTAAGTGGGAAATATGTCATTTAAATAATGTCACAATGCAAAAAACTTATATAATGTGTTATTATATGATATAATTAAAATATATAATTTAATTTAAAATGTATTGTCTTATATGTGTGTGTGTGTGTGGGGGGGATTTTTTATTTGGGGGGGGGGGGGGGGGCGTGAAATATGAGCTGAAATATTGACCGTTTAAAACTTGTATCTGAATGTCTTGTTCACATTATTAAATGCACGTTGGATGTAAATCCATGACTCTCTTACTCTGTTAACAAATCATCTAATGGCAGATGACTTAAACAGGCCTACTGTGTACATGTGCATATCCACAAAGGCTTGGTTAGATAATCGTGAAAAATAAAGTATAATTTATACAGTGTATAAAAGGTCTATTCTGTTTTCATATATATATATACACATTGTTTTCTGTACAGTCTATAGCAGTGTTTCCCAACCTTGTTTTAGTCGCGGCACCCTTTGGAAATTTTAACAAACTTGTGGCACCCTACAAAATTAATTTTGTCACAATATTTGAATTTCTAACTTCGATGAGATAATTTGAAAAGTATAGATATTCGGTACAACAGGGAAGAACGGCAGAATATAAAAATACAGATATTTTTAATATTATTAAAAATGTTTGTCCATCAATGGTGGCAATCAGTAGGCTAATTTCTAATGAAGAGACCAATTTATATGACAGATTTTAATGTAGGCTTTTATACACATGTAAACATGATTTGATTACCATTATAACTAGCTATCTCACAAATTTTTGCTCACTCAAGTGTTTTTTTTTATTTTACAGCGGGGTAATTTTGGTGCAGTAGCACGAGATAGCTTGATTTCAAACTTTGAATGGAATAAAAAATGACAAGTAAGCAGTCAGTAATAAAATAAGCACAAATAAAGAAATTAATAATGATAGCACAAATAAAAAATAACGACAGGCCTTCGAATTAAATAAATTGCTTTTTAGATTTTCAGGTAGGTCTAACGGTAGGGTTAAGATATTTCACTTTTAAAAAAAATGTTTTTACCAATTATCCAAATAATGTTTAGTCCTAGAAAGCTATTATTATCAGAACACGTGAGCATAACATGCAGTTAGCAGATCAATGAATGAGAGGGCAGCGTTACCAGAGTTGCCCATTAACCACACCTTGTTACAGCACAGTAGGGCTATTGCAGACAGAAACCATACTGTACTACATCGATGTTTCCTGTCGGCTCAATTTTTGAGTAGACTTTGCTGTTCCGATGAGCATGAACGGTATACGAGTGGAGCGACTGAGCGGCGCGCACACGCACAGAGCGGGATAATACGCAGAGCGTCACACCACGTGAAAGTGAAACCTGAGAGGAGAACTAATTTTCGGCAGCCGAAATTTCGGTGCATCTCTAATTATTGGCGACATCAGAAATGGATATTATATAATAGATGCTTTTTTGAACATTTAAGCAATTTAAAAATATTAAAAAATTATTATTTTTTTACACGGCACCCCTGCTCTCGACAGACGGCACCCCGGTTGGGAAACACTGGTCTATAGTGTGATGCATAATAATGCAACATTATTCTCCTGGCTTTGATTTTTGCTGTTTGTTTTCAGTCCCTGTGTTCATCTCATCGGAGTTGGTCTTCCTTTCTTCAGTGTGTTCTCCATAAGGGGTTTCTGTAGACCCATCCGTCACCCTGCACACAGACAAAACAGCTTTATCAGCTTCACACCACGGAAACTGTTCAAATGGTTTCATCTTAGCTGCAGAAGAGAGACTGATTTCAAGCATGGTTCATTTCCCCCCCAAAGTTCTCTAATGTATTTACTTCAGATCTGTAGTTTGACCCGGTTGAGTCTGTACTGTAACTGCAGATGTTTCAGTCATGAACGCACCTCTTTGTTGAAGTATTTGGGTTTCCAGGGCATGTTGTTGGCGGCTCTCTGTCTCTCGTCTGATCGCTGGTCTTCCTCTAACACATGCTTGTGTTCAGTGGCCAGATCAACATTCCCTTCCTTCAGCGCCGCAGTCATATGCTGCCAGAGACGCCTGAGATCAACAGCACGGAATATCACAACTATATAAACGACCACATAAATAAAAAAAAATAAATAAATTAAAAAAAAAATAAATATATATATATATATATATACAGTGGGTACGGAAAGTATTCAGACCCCCTTAAATTTTTCACTCTTTGTTATATTGCAGCCATTTAATCATTTAATCAT
>NW_015506267.1:500241-517373 GCF_001515645.1 Sinocyclocheilus grahami | reverse complement strand
GTGTATATATATATATATATATATATACACGCATAATATAATACTTTGATTCAGCAAGGATGCATTAAATTGATCAAAAGTGACAGTAAAAACATTTATGTTTATTTATTTCTATTTCAAATAAATGCTGACTTTTGTACTTTCTATTCCTCAAAGAATCCTGCAAAAATAAAACTGCATTATGATTTCCAGAAAAAATATGAAGCAGCAAAACTGTTTTTTTCTGAAAATATTTAGAAATGTTTCTCCAGCAGCAAATCAGCATATCAGAATGATTTCTGAAGGATCATGTGACACTGAAGACTGGAGTAATGATGCTGAAAATTCAGCTTTACATCTCAGGAATAAATTACACACACATATATACAGTATATATAAACATATCAAAAACATAAAACAATTATTATTCCTAACATTGAGTAGCAGTGTGTGCATGTATGTATGTATGTATGTATGTATGTATGTATGTATGTATGTATATATATATATATATATATATATTATAAAATGAAAATATTTAGAAATGTTTCTCCAGCAGCAAATCAGCATATCAGAATGATTTCTGAAGGATCATGTGACACTGAAGACTGGAGTAATGATGCTGAAAATTCAGCTTTACATCTCAGGAATAAATTACACACACATATATACAGTATATATAAACATATCAAAAACATAAAACAATTATTATTCCTAACATTGAGTAGCAGTGTGTGCATGTATGTATGTATGTATGTATGTATGTATGTATATATATATATATATATATTATAAAATGTTTTACCTGGACTCGCTCTGGCCCTGTTTCTCCACAGGGCGAATCATCTTCCTGATGACGGGCAGTTTGTTGGTGTCGATGACTTTGGTCTCTCCGCCGCTGTAGATGAACTCAAGCGTCCCGTTCCACTCGCCCTGAGCTTTACACACCACCATCCCGCTGGAGTTCTGCTTCACCTCTGCGCTGACCCTGAACACACACATTTATCATCATCATCACCACTCTCAATTACGTCTCATTTAAGTATCAGTGTTGCTGACTGACCTGTGAACTTTGCCCCCATACAAGGGTTTGGTGTGGAATGTAACGTTGGCCGAGTATCCGGTCTTGGCGCAGCTGATGGTGACCTTACCTCCGAGCTCCACCCACGGCACGGTGAGGATGGATCGAGCGTATGCACTCGGGAATGTAAACACATACTCCTCCCCGTGATCACGCAGGTACAACACACCTGAAGAGCACAGAGCAAAATCCTAAAGTAAGACTGAACACATCAAGCAGCTATACACACACACACACACATATATATAAATATATATAGTAAGATCATAACTCCATGAATTATAATGCTTATTAAGTGGAACAATAAAACAACAGAAAGAACTCTCCTACCCTATTTCTGAGTGGCTCATCTTACCCTCACTGTAACTTTTCACTTCAAAAAATAAAAACATTGTTACAGTACAGAGAGAACGTTTACCATTAAACATAAAACAAATTCACAGATCACTATTATTTCTTTTTAAGAAATTAGATCACTTAACCTCAAAACTGTTCAGATGTTGATGTACATATGAAAAGTCAAGATTAATATAACATTTCAATACTCAATAAAACAGTTGTTAACAAAATAATAATAATATAAGTGTGTTGAGATTTAGTAACATGGTCAAGAGGAAAAATAAGTGGTGTTACTCTATGTACTGTGATGTTTTTAACAGATAATATAATGCTAGCATCATGATTTACAGATAACTTAATCTTAATAAATAGTAAACTACATTCTTGTATTTAGTATGTACACTGTAAAAAACAAAGATTATTAGAGTATGTTTTAAAAGAAAATAGTATTTCAGTCTTTCATCTTCACAATTGCACATTTAATGCACTTGCCGTTTCTTTGTCATTAAAGGAATAGTTCACCCCAAAATCAATAAAATAATCCACAAGTAGTAAAATATAAGTCCATAATACATAATTACACTTCCTCCAGTGATAAAGTTTCTGACATCAAAATCCACCCACATATTTGTTTAGAACTGTTTTGGACTGTTTTCATTTGTAAATGGTGCCTAATATGTGCATATTTCTCTCCTGATTCAGAAGAGATGATTTTTTAAACATCTTAATGATGGATTTGTTTCTTACAAACACTCAGCTTTTCACTTCACAAGACAGTGATTGCTGGACTGGAGTGGTGTGGATAACTTGTGGATTATTGTGATGTTTTTATCAGCTGTTTGGACTCTCATTCTGACGGCACCCATTCACTGCAGTGATGTAATGCTACATTTCTCCAAATCTGTTCTGATGAAGAAACAAACTCGCCTACATCTTGGATGGCCTGAGGATGAGTACATTTTTAGCAAATTGTCATTTTTGCGTGAACTATTCCTTACTAGTAATTTCAGAGTGAAAATTTTCACCAAATTTTTTCAGTGTAGATGAAGAGAACGCCACCCACCTTCGCCCACCATAGAGACGCCCACTGACATGCCCATGAACTTGCTCTTGGTCCAGATGTGTGTGTTGACGCACATGCCTCTCTCCGCACACTCGCAGTAAAACCCCGACACCGGAGGATGATGGGAAACCTGCTCCGCCACAAAACGCACCCTGTAAGAGTCTGACTCCTGATTGGTCCTGGGGCTCGTCTCAGTCCTCAGAGGGCGGACGGGATCTCGTGGAACCTCCCACGAGCAGTGGAAGGTCTCTCCCAGCACCGGGTTGTAGGGCTTCTTGGCGACGGCGCCCTTACGTCCTTCATGGAAGGCGGTCATGTAATACTCGACAAAACGCACCATACGCTCCTCCGGGTTGCTTCCGGCGGAGATGGACAGGAACAGGTCTGGGTGCGCCATGAAGTTAGCGTACATCTCCAGTAGTGAATGCACATGCCTCTCTCCGCACACTCGCAGTAAAACCCCGACACCGGAGGATGATGGGAAACCTGCTCCGCCACAAAACGCACCCTGTAAGAGTCTGACTCCTGATTGGTCCTGGGGCTCGTCTCAGTCCTCAGAGGGCGGACGGGATCTCGTGGAACCTCCCACGAGCAGTGGAAGGACTCTCCTAGCACCGGGTTGTAGGGCTTCTTGGCGACGGCGCCCTTACGTCCTTCATGGAAGGCGGTCATGTAATACTCGACAAAACGCACCATACGCTCCTCCGGGGTGCTTCCGGCGGAGATGGACAGGAACAGGTCTGGGTGCGCCATGAAGTTAGCGTACATCTCCAGTAGTGAACGCTTCTCCAGGATGAAGGTGGGAAGAACAACCTGCACACAGAGAGATACTGTAATGTCAAATGAAACACTAATATTACCTGATATTAATGTGGTGGTGTTGTGATTCGTACGCGTGTGAGATCCATGCCCAGTTTGAGCTGAGACAGCAGATGCAGAATGACACTCCTCTGGTCATCCAACACACACAGATCATCTTCAGTGTTATCATCTGAATCCATCACCTCCTCTTCAGGAGAAATCACCTCCGTCCCATCCTGCAGCAAACACACAAATCATATACACGGTCTTAATTTAAGCTTTAATAAAAAAAAAAATAATAATAATAATAATTGAAAAAATATTTAATTATTTGAATTATATTTTCTTTATACTTAAAAAAAAAAATCAATTTTCATCAAAATTCAGCTGCGCATCACAATAAACTACATTTAAAATAGAAAATTGTAATAATATTTAACAATAATACTGTTTTTACTGTACTTTTGGTCAAATAAATGCAGCTTCAGTGGACATAAGAGACTTCTTTCAAAAACATTACAAAATCTTACCGACCCCAAACTTTTGAACGGTAATATAATGCATAATCTTGCTCCAGTCTCAGACAGTAAGTGGTTCTACCTCAGGGTTCTGCAGCAGGATTGTTTTCCTGAGGGTGGGCGAGGGCTCAGTGGAGCTCAGGGTAGTAGCACCGCCGCTCCTCAGACGTTCTCCTGAGGGCGACTTTGGGACGGTCCACGTGGGAACATTATCTGCAGGAATGAAGAACACACGACCAGCGGTCAGCAGTTACACATCACGCCGAAACTCAAAACCAAATCAATTAGTGAACTTCAGTCCATCACGCTGATGACACTGCTGAAAAGACCAGCCTAAGATGGCTTAGCCTACATAGTTTAGCTGGTTGACAAAAGCCCATCAAACTATAACTGCCTGACCAGTGGAAACCAGCTAAAAAGGGCAAACCACCTTAGCAGTTTTTTTTCTCCGCGGGAATGATTCACAACTTTTAACACAAACACCATATGCTGCTTTGACCACCACATGAAAAACATCGCACATATCACAGAATGGCAGTTTTAACACTGTATTATGTATTTTTTATAAAAATAATCAGTTAATTGTATATGTATTCAAAACTTCAGAGGCCCCTGGCCCTGCAGCAGTTCAGTGTGTTGTGAAAAGATGTGAAAGGGTTTAAGCTCTTGTGCTGATGCAAAAACATCTCAAATTCTCATGATCTCACGATCAAAGTATTATCAGGGCAGGATGAACTTGGCATCTGCTCTCATATTTCTGAGATCTCGGGTTTTCTTTACATTCAGCCATATACAATTTCTGACTGAACTAAAATGTAAATACACTGTCTTTGAGACATTGTGGCCCATTAAGCTGTAGATTATTAGCACTTTAATAAAAGAGATAGATAGATAGAGCATCAGAAATTGAACCCGATATTAATTTATGGAGATATTATTTTATTAATGCATGAGATGCATGCTTCAGAAATCATCTAGCTCAGAAAACTGAAATAAACAACCACGGCTGGAATATAATTCTTATCATTTACATAAACGATCATGTCAGACTCAGAGCTGAAATCACTTTTGATGACTATATACAGACTGTTTACTTGAACTCTAACCCATATGACTAATATCAGAAACACTCTAGAGAGATTTACTAACGCTTTCCTTTGAGTCTCCTTACTGCTTAACCCAAGAAAAGAAGAAAAATCACCAATGAGATCTCAATTGTTTTCTCCTAGTCAGCAGTCAGATTTCACGGAGAGTAAATGTGGTGTCTTAAAAACCAGCATATGCTGGTTAGGTATGTTTTGAAGCATGGCTGCTGGTTTGAGCTGGTTTAAGCTGGTCATGAGCTGGTCCTAAGCTCTCCTGCTCAGGACCAGCTCAAACCATCAGCCATGCTTCAAAACATACCTAACCAGCATATGCTGTATTTTCAACAGGGTTTCAGCCGAATGTTTGACACTTAAACTCCAATAATCCTCCGAGCTCTGAATAAGCAACCTCTGAGCAATAAAAAACCAGCTGGAAAAAAAAATCACTCTGAAAGTTATTCCAATGATGTCGTTCCTCTCTGTTGTTATCATAGTTTGACTCTGCTATTCTTGTTATTTATTATTTTGGATGATTTTAAAAACGATATCTTCATCGTTACTGTTATAGTTAGTGTGTGAACAGGCCTTCAGGTTCTTAAGACTGTAAATCGCATGAATAAATGTTAAAATATAATACATTAAAAAATATATTAAAATACAAAACAGCTATTTTAAATTGTAATAATAGTCCACATTTTTACAGTTTTTTTTTTTTACTGTATTTATAAATGCAGCCTTGGTGAACCTAAAAGATTTAAACACTGAAAACTGAGGTTTTCAGCTAGAAATAGCCTAATTAAAATGTCAGAAAATTAAAAGACTGTGATTCTCCTCCAAAACACTACATCAAAACTACATCTGACAGCAACAAGCATCACTTCAGATTAATTCATTCATTTTGGAATAAGCTGGAAAAAAGATCCTCACACAGGCCATGCAGAGAAATATCCATGCACAGACCAGAACACGTGAAATGTCTGGCTGATCATTGTGATGAAGCGCAAACGGATCATGCAAACAAGACACACAAGGTGTATTTACCTGATTGGCGTTTCCCTCCTGTTTGGATCTGCAGGCCCCGCCCCCTCAATATATATATATATATATAACTAGTCCACAATAGTCCTCAGTCAGAGATCAATGGTGTCATCTGAACTCATTCCTTTAATTAATTTCTGTAACATCAGAAACATTCTACGCGATCAGTTTGGATTCAGACCATTCAGTACACCAATACCGTTTCATTTCCACCTCAGTTTGAACTCACCTGAAGCATTCAGGGCGAGAGAGGAACAAGTTTTCAAAACCATGTTTTACAAAACTGAAGAAAAATAGCATTCCGCTGTTCTCTCCAAACACAAGGAACAGAACCTGAGATCTGAAGATTAACATTCAAAAATGAAAATACAATACTCAGATCAGGTACAGAGTCATTCAGCTCTCAAGTGTTTCTTCTCGGAGAAAGAAAGACAGCGAAGGTGTCCACTGATATCAAGGAGTTCCCGTTTTGTTCTTTTAGTTGTTTTTGGCCGAGTGAATCAACATAAAAAATTAATAAAAATTAAAAACATAAAACAAAATCAAATCTAAAATCATGGCGATTGATTTTGACGCCCTGAGTGAAGCACCTGAGTCCATGTCAGGGTCGTTCTGAAATGTTTAATGGGATCCACTGGGTCGTTTTGAGTTTTCAGGCACCAGTGTGTGAGTGTGTGTTTCTTTGGCATGTGGTTAGTCCAGCATTGAAATGCAACAGGAATCAGATTCGAAACACTCACATGAATCATGCATTATGGGACGGTGGTGTCATCCCTGAACGTGTTACACACTCAAGCACGAATACAAATGATATAATCAGGCACAGAACTGAATGAACAAACAATTCAAATCAAGAACCAAAATACAGATGAACTCACACAAACACTGAACATGCAGCATGAACAATCAACAGCCCTTCAACAACATTTATTACAAACGTTTAGCTGCATGGGGTCCGTTAGATACGGACAGGGGCCGCAGTCGACCTCGCCCTGATCTTTGGCCGGCTCCGGGTCTGGAGGAGCCATGGGCGTCTGTAGGGTGTCCGTATTGGACTCACCAGAGGGCAGCCCGTGGTTGTGTCCGGCGCTCTGCTGTAATATATTCAGGCACTCGCCAAGGCAGCTCAGGGTAGCGGCAGAGGTGGCTTTCAGCAGTAGTATATAATCAGGCACAGAACTGAATGAACAAACAATTCAAATCAAGAACCAAAATACAGATGAACTCACACAAACACTGAACATGCAGCATGAACAATGAACAGCCCTTCAACAACATTTATTACAAACGTTTAGCTGCATGGGGTCCGTTAGATACGGACAGGGGCCACAGTCGACCTCGCCCTGATCTTTGGCCGGCTCCGGGTCTGGAGGAGCCATGGGCGTCTGTAGGGTGTCCGTATTGGACTCACCGGAGGGCGGCCCGTGGTTGTGTCCGGCGCTCTGCTGTAATATATTCAGGCACTCGCCAAGGCAGCTCAGGGTAGCGGCAGAGGTGGCTTTCAGCAGTAGCAGGTCCTGATCCAAACAGGACAGGGATCCTCGCATCGGCAGAGACTCGATGGACTGGACCAGACTCTTCTGCTGCCCCTCGACCTGAATCATAACCTGAAGAAATGAGGAAGGAGCTTTACTGCGGTTGACCATCAGGTGGCGTCATTCAGTTTCACTACTAACTGGAACACAACCCTTGGGATTAAACTGGGATAGCATCAGAAAACTCTCAAGTCTGTTTTTACAATAATACACTGATTCTGATGCAAGATTTCTTTTTTTTTAATTATAAAGAAATTAATAGATTTATTAATGAAGGATGCATACAATTGATCAAAAGTGACATGACGTGACGTGACATGTGGCCAAGTATGGTGACCCATACTCGGAATTAGTGCTCTGCATTTATCCCATCCAAAGTGCACACACACACACAGCAGTGAACACACACACACCTTGAACACACACCCGGAGCAGTGGGCAGCCATTTATGCTGCGGCGCCCGGGGAGCAGTTGAGGGTTCGGTGCCTTGCTCAAGGGCACCTCAGTCGTGGTATTGAAGGTGGGAGAGAGAGCGCTGTAGCTGCCCCTCGACCTGAATCATAACCTGAAGAAATGAGGAAGGAGCTTTACTGCGGTTGACCATCAGGTGGCGTCATTCAGTTTCACTACTAACTGGAACACAACCCTTGGGATTAAACTGGGATATCATCAGAATCCCGGGGAGCAGTTGGGGGTTCGGTGCCTTGATCAAGGGCACCTCAGTCGTGGTATTGAAGGTGGGAGAGAGAGCGCTGTACATTCACTCCCCCCACCTACAATCCCTGCCGGTACGAGACTCGAACCCACAACCTTTGGGTTACGACGAGTCCTCCTCTCAGTGACTTCCCCACTTCCCTACGACCTTTATGATGTTACAAAAGATATTTCAAAGAAATGCTGTCCTTTTGAGCTTCCTATTCATCAAAGACCCCTGAAAATTTAAATGTATCATGGTTTCCACAAAAATATGAATCAGCACAGCTGTTTTCAACATTGCTAATAATCAGAAATGTTTCTTGAGCAGCAAATCAGCATATTAGAATAATTTCTGAAGGATCGTGTGACACTGAAGACTGGCGTAATGATGCTGAAAATTCAGCTTTGCATCACAGGAGTAAGTTACACTTTCCAATATATTGAAACAGGGGGAAAAAAGTTAATTTAAATTGTAATAATATTTCAGTTTGACTGTTTTTACTGTATTTATAATTAAATAAATGCAGGCTTGGTGAGCAGAAAAGACTTCTTTATTATTGTAAAAAAAAAATTAAACTTGTTTAGCATCTTCATAATCTTTCATCAAAACTATCTCCACCTCTGAAATGACTTGACTTTATTGCTGATGTGATAATCGAGGGCCTGAAATCAAAGCGCTATAGGTTCAGTTGTAGTTGATGTAGATGATCACATGAGCTGTGATAGATGAGGTAATAATGTTTCAGCTGACGCAGGGCTTATTTAATTCTCTAAATGATGTTCTGGCACAGAAATAAAACCCAGCACAGCTCAAAATGACAGTTTACATGAGGAGAAACATGCAGTGAACAGGAGGTGTTACTTAAATTACATATTTGTATTTATTTTGCAGATGATTTTATCCAAAGTGACTTTCACTATATTGAAGGTAGGGCTGAAATGATTAGTCGACATTATCGATAATGTAGACAATAAAAGTACGTTTTTAAAAATTACAAATAAATTGCTGCTGTGGGTGATGACTCCGATATACTCACGGCGAAGCTCGTTTCCATTCTTCACTTAGAGGTAAAAATAAGTTTGATACAGTATAAGCAAGCAGCGCTTTACTGTTAGCAAACATCCAGAATATGGAAATATGAGCTGCATGCTTTCCTCTCAATAACAAAATAAACGCACAGCAAAAATGACAGCGGTGAGAAAACAGCAGTTAAGAAAGCATCTGATCACAGCGATGTGGATATTTGCTCCAGCTCTGCAATTCCTCACGTCTATTTATATAGCGCTTTATAGAATAGATCACTTTAAAGCAAGCAGATTTACAGTATTAAACATGGTCAGTGTCACTTTCCATATTATGTCATGATTTATCTCTCTGGTGATAGTTTGGTTTGCACAGATTAAAGCTTGATCTAGCACTGTTTGATTAATTATACAGTGGGGGAAAAAAGTATTTAGTCAGCCACCAATTGTGCAAGTTCTCCCACTTAAAAAGATGAGAGAGGCCTGTAATTTTCATCATAGGTATACCTCAACTATGAGAGACAAAATGAGAAAAAAAAATCCAGAAAAACACCATGGAGAAATTTTAAA
Source organism: Sinocyclocheilus grahami (assembly GCF_001515645.1). Classification (NCBI taxonomy): domain Eukaryota; kingdom Metazoa; phylum Chordata; class Actinopteri; order Cypriniformes; family Cyprinidae; genus Sinocyclocheilus; species Sinocyclocheilus grahami. The sequence goes on along the minus strand of NW_015506267.1, from coordinate 507,645 downwards.
GAAATTATTTGCAAATTATGGTGGAAAATAAGATTTATGGATGATGCGAAAGAACATTTAATTTCCCAGAATGCCATTTGATTTTGTTACTTATTATTTATTATTAAGCTAAATCTGATTTAATTGTTTTGATTGTTTTATAAACTATTGAATCAGTTCAGAAATAAACAAATTTCTGCATTTCAGGGAATAAAAAGGCACTTTAGTTGAAATAAAAAGCTAATTCAGATATTTATGTTTTGTCTCACTATTGGACTAATTAAATTCTTATGCTGTGTTGAATTTCAATTCAGTCATTTCCTCTTCCAAAGTCCAATTCAATCTCCTGTGGAATGTGTGGAATTCACTTCACAATCATGGACATTAATTGAAAGAAGTAATTGAATTGCATTTAAAATTTCCATCCATTTGGATGGAACACCATTTTAACAACACTTTTATTTTAACATAAATTAATAAACTCAATATGATGCATATATTTTTAGTCATACATAAGTAAAACGGGTCAGATTTCTGCACTCAGAAAAAAAACCATGCCATAGTTTATTATTACCTATTTGATTTGATTTAAATAATCATATTTTCAAAATGAATTTATTCCAGTTGTTTAGAATCAGCATAAATCTGTTCATTGTGAAAACAATTACATTTGTGACCCTGGAGCACAAAAGCAGTGTTAAGTCGCTGGGATATATTTGTAGCAATAGCCAAAAATACATTGTATGGGTCAAATTTATAGATTTTTTTTATGCCAAAAATCATTAGGCTATTAAATAAAGATCATGTTTCAAGAAGATATTTTGTAAATATCCTACCATAAATATATTAAAACTTAATTTTTGATTAGTAATATGCATTGCTAAGAACTTCATTTGGACAACTTTAAAGATGATTTTCTCAATATTTAGATTTTTTTTGCACCCTCAGATTCCAGATTTTCAAATAGTTTTATCTCGGATATGCCAAATATTGTCCTATCCTAATAAACCATACATCAATGGAAAGCTTATTTAATCAGCTTTCAGAAGATGTGTAAATCTCAACTTCGAAAATTTGACCCTTATGACTGGTTTTGTGGCTCAGGGTCACATTTAGTCAGTTAAAAGTATGAATATGGTTCAAAAATGGCTGGCTGTGGAACCAGCAGTATTCAATTAGTGAAAATATATGAGATTAAAACAAATTAGAAAATGTAGGACTGACAAATATGCATCAGATTAAGTTTATTAGTTTATGTTAAAACTGTATAATCTTAATGGATGGACATTTTATTTGCAATTCAAATACACAAATCTTACATTTAGGCCTAAATATATTTTGAGTATTCTTTAATTCTGAATTAGATCAGACAGGAGCTTAAGTGAGGAGCATCATATAAATATAAATGTCGGTCCAGTGTTTGAGGTGTGTGTCTGACCTCTTTGACCTCCAGGATGCGCTCTGGGTACTGGCTGTTGGCACGGCGGGCGGCTGCAGGCGACTTGTGGTGCGTGATGGTAACGATGTTGCTCGGAGGCCCGTGGAGAGGCAGATGTCTCTGAGATACAGGAGAGGAAGACGGAGGGAGGTGAGGAAGCAGAGAGAAACTTCGCGTCCGGCCCGATGAACCCTGAGACACACAGAGAGAGACGGTAAAAAACCTTTTCCCATTCACAGACACATAATACAGTCTAACAAGCAGTGAATGCAGAATTACAGCCTTATATTTTATATAAACATAGGGGAGAGCGGGGCACAAAGTAACACTTTTTGACTTTCTCAGTTTTTGTAAATCCACATGGGGTTCAGAATATAATTTTTTTAATCCACAGTAATTTTACACTTGTCTAGTACAAATGTCGCTTTGTTTCATGATTACAGTGTATACATTTTTCTTTACCCTCAAAAAATGGAAGTGAAATGTGACAACATGCCCCGTAGGTGGGGTACATTATAACATCTGAGGGGCACGTTGTAACATGACCATATGATATGACAGCTTAAAATGTTATCTGATCGAATGAAAAAAATATACACGACAAACTAAAACATTTTGTTAATAAAATAAAATAAAAAATTTTCAAATAAAATAATGGCGTTTTTTAAGAATTAAAAATAATCAGATTTTGGAGTTTGACAATGAACACATTGCAACCATGCTTTAAGAGTTTCTTGAAATAAAATAAACGTTAACTGAAATCAAATAAAACATATAAAAAACGTATTTTACTTCAACTAGTTGCCAAGGCAACATTTCTTCATTTTCAAATGACTAAAAATAAAACTGAAAAAAAAACTCTATTGAAAAAATAAATAAAAATGAGAAAAACGCTCAAATTTACTAATACTTTAAATGAAATAAAATGAAAACAGAAAATATAAAAAAATAAAAAACTATTAATAAAATTATAATAGTATATAATCTCAATGACACTAAATTAACACTGAATTAAACAATGTTTTAATGCTGCTAATGCATGTAAGCATAATAACTTAATAATTGTTATAACTTTGTGGTTTCTAAAGTTGGATCTGAACATTTTCAGCTGATTAAAACAGGATTTGATCACACATGCACAGAAATCAGCAGAGCTCCTGTTATCACTAAATGATGGGTTAAAAACTCTTTTTATGGGTGACTTATAAATCAAACCTAGATGTGATGTTTAACAAAAGTCGTTTGGCGTGTTTGTGTGGTGAAGATCAATGATCAATGAAGATCAATAAGTGAAATATAACCCACGAGAGATTCATAGAAATATGAAGAAGAGAACTGCATCTTTAAAATAAGATTATATTAATGCATGTCTATTCCTGTGTGTTTTGATGCAGTTTGAGGATAATCTTCACAAGCACACATGCACCTTTTATTGAGTTTACTCTGACTTCAATCTGTTAATTAGAATAAAATGATGCAATTAATCACGGTTAAATATTTAAATGATTAACAGCCTTGAATATAACATTTTATGAGCCTTTAAATAAAGTGAATCACAGAGCAGAAGTAGGTGAGATGTTTACACAGACAGGTCTCTCTCTCTCTCTCTCTCTCTGTGTAACACTATAGCGCTCTATCTCCCAGGTGAACACAGATGTGTGTGTGTGTGTGTGTGTGTGTGTGTGTGTGGGCCGAACACAATCTGACAGTGAATGTGGGCACATAGCAGCCGAAGTCAAATGCCATCCCACAGGCCTGAAATAATTAAAAAAAATAAAATATTCATTTTATTTACTGCAGTGTGTGGTGCAATTATTAGGCATGTTATCAGTGATCTTAATTCTTATCAGTTAATGTATTTAACAATGCACTAAATTATATTGCAGGAAAACTGGTCAGGAATTGTTTTGTCGTTGCATCATGACTCCATGAATCAAAATTTCCCATAAATACTGTTTGGTTAGATCAATCATTTTATGAAATGTATTCATTTATTTTATTTATATTTAATAAATAAATAAACACAGCAAATAAATCTCTCATTTTTCATAAAAGGTACTTCCGATCTTTTTTCAGTGCTTTAGGCTGTGAGCTAGTAATTCTAAACAACTACAATGCAAAAAATATCTTCTTAATGAGTATTTTTGTCTTATTTAACATCTCAAAATCCTTGAAATAAGTAACAAACTGTGCAGGAAGACAAAACACACTCATATTTAAGATACAGTCTATGTGTGGGTGTGTGTGTGTGGGCCGAACACAATCTGACAGTGAATGTGGGCACATAGCAGCCGAAGTCAAATGCCATCCCACAGGCCTGAAATAATTTAAAAAAATAAAATATTCATTTTATTTACTGCAGTGTGTGGTGCAATTATTAGGCATGTTATCAGTGATCTTAATTCTTATCAGTTAATGTATTTAACAATGCACTAAATTATATTGCAGGAAAACTGGTCAGGAATTGTTTTGTCGTTGCATCATGACTCCATGAATCAAAATTTCCCATAAATACTGTTCGGTTAGATCAATCATTTTATGAAATGTATTCATTTATTTTATTTATATTTAATAAATAAATAAACACAGCAAATAAATATCTCATTTTTCATAAAAGGTACTTCCGATCTTTTTTCAGTGCTTTAGGCTGTGAGCTAGTAATTCTAAACAACTACAATGCAAAAAATATCTTCTTAATGAGTATTTTTGTCTTATTTAACATCTCAAAATCCTTGAAATAAGTAACAAACTGTGCAGGAAGACAAAACACACTCATATTTAAGATACAGTCTATTAAAACACATCGTCATTTCTCATGCAGTGTTGTTTCTCAAGTACATTTATCATGTTTCAAGGACTTTCAAGGATGGTTCAGCTGGAAAAGTAAAAAAAAAGTCATTCGAAGCTTAAACCATTTTTTTTTTTGCAGCGTGCTGGTCACGTATTTAAGATTGTGGGTAAGAGTTTAAGAAGCAGCCATTGAAAAACCCATATTTATTGAGTGTTGATGTGAAATTTGGGGGGGGGGGGGGGAGGGGGTTCGTATCTCTATCCTCATACTTTGGGACTGAGGAGGGAGAATATGGTTATTTAAAGATTCAGAAACAACCTTGTCAGATGAAAAACAAAAGTAGTATGTGTGTGCTAATGCCCTCAGCAGTGACTCTAGAGCCGTCTGGATCAATTAGTGCGGATATCATTTACAGAGGAATCTGAGAGAGAAAGAAAGGCTCAGCGTTTCAACGAAGCATCTGTTCTTCACTGAATGAAGCTCTGTGATCATGTGCTGACGAGCAGTTACTACAGCACAGCATTAACAGACCAGAGACAGAGACAGACCAACCCTGTGTGTACGACAATCACACACACCACGACATTATGAGACAGATAATATAACAAACACACGTAAGACAAGAGAAAGAGAGAGTGTGTGTGTTACCTGTGCGTCCAGTGTGTTCTGAGTTTGGTCGACACACAGATGCTCATCACAATCCTTCGGTTTCCTCATCTGTGAATGACAACAGATCAGATTAGGCCTTAGCAAACCTCCAAAAGGCCCTCAAGATGACTTGAATTGATTTAAAATAAGCATTAAAACAAGCTAAATCAACTATATCAAGATCTTTCTTATTTTAATTCACTTTAACAATGTTTTTTTTTTGTCTACGTGATTTGAAGCCGTTGAAATCAGCAATCAGCAGGTAATTTAGGTCTTAAGTGAAAGCAGACAGCTGAGAAAGAAAACACATGTGTAACAGTATATTGGATCCGGGCAGCTCTTAAAGTGACAGCAGTCTAATATTCCTGCTCTCTGTCATTCCTGTTAATCAAAGAACAAAAACGAGAAGATCTCTCACTGCTCTTGACTAAATCACTTTTGTAAGTTTAATAAGAAGAAACATTTCATTTACACAGTGAAGAATATGCAGTGTTTTTATATATTTGATTACTTTATACAAAGTATGTAGCATTTCTTATTTATTTGTTCTAACTGTAGTTTTTTTTTTGTCTTGTTGCTTGTAATTAGTTTCTTATTCTTATTTAATCAGTGACTGTTTACTTGCCTTCAGTGAGCTTGAGTTTTGTTTGTTGTTTTTTATAAATTTAGGCTAGTATTAATTTTTTTGTGATATTGACACTGGTGACAAGAAATATAACATTTCTATGGTATCAAAATTTTGATATCATAAAGACCTTATTTAAAGCAAAAATAACTATATCGTTATATGAATCGTTACTGTGAAATAAAATTACTCATAACGTGACAAGATTTTGGTCATATCGCCCACCACTAATATCTACGCTGACTACGCTTTACAAAAGCATTATTATGTTAATTAATATGATTAATATGTTCTCATACTACTTGTCAGTCAAATGTGACCAAACACCTTAAGTGTAACATTTGGTAATATGCTTATTATTTATATTACAATTTTTTTATTTTTTTTGCATTTGAATGTACTTTTAGACATTATCAAACACTCAATTTTTTTAAGTTTCTTTTTTTTTTTGGTTACATGTTACATGTGTTATTTTATGATATTCACATAAGCATACAACTTAAATGAATATGAATAAAGGCAAGCAAATACGGAATTTAACCCAGAAAGAAATTTAAAATAATGCTTTAAAAAAAGCACAAGTCAAACAGAGAAACCTCCTTAATTAATATATTCCTTGAATGGGCAGTCTTCATTGAAACTCATTTGACCTCCTACAGTGACAGAAAAATTGCAGAAAGACTAAAAACTTAAAGTGCCCCTATTACGCCATTTTTAAGGTTGCTAATATTGTTTCACAGGTCTCCTAAAACAGGTTTACATGCATGCAAGGTCAAAAACACATTAGTTTTCTCAAAAAACAGATTTAATTTGACCTCATTTCAAAATTTTTCGTAAACGACTCGTGCAAAGCAGTTCAAAGAATCAGTCTCTCTAAACCCCTCCTTTCCATGAGCCCTCACAGCTGTGATTGGTCAGATGGCGCAGTCCTTTGTGATTGGTCCAGAGCCGCAGAGAGATTGGCTCTGGATTGGTCTACCGCGTACAGCACGTGTCGGAAACGAAACACCCATTGCCATGATGGAATGACAGCCCTGGAGACTTGACAATACATAGAAAAGATGGTATCGATTGAACCTTACCAATTCGAGCCAGAGTCTGATGACGAAACGGTAGAACTGGCTGATCGACAAGAGACTGATTCGCATGCACGACTGGAGCAGGACGTTTCTCAGAGGTAAGTGTCAAGTGTTAACAAGTTTGTGGTAATTATAAGATGTGATAAAACAAACTTACTCTCACAGCGTAGGATACAACGTCTTCTCGACATGATAATAACCACACAGAAATGTTACTGTTTGTGGGCGGGCAAGTTGGCGACGTAGAACGTGGGCGGACATTATGCAAATGTGTTACTTTGTGACATAGAGCCGTAACAGAATAAGATTCGAATTCCTGAGGACTCGTCTAGGCGATTGCGAGCCGACTCTTTTTTTTGATAGACAATAAATTAAGCGTTAGCGTTAGTTCTGGCAGGTCATGTGAGTCAAGCTTGCATCAGCTGATTCTCAGCTGATCACATCTACCTATAGGAATATGACACCTATCGTGGCATTCCTATATAAGCTCTATTCAGTATTATTCAGCAGCTTTTCAGCTTGCTCCGGAGCAAATTAAGCATCGCTGCTCGCAAATCAACTGTTGCAGCGTGTTTCAGAACATCTGAAATCCACATCTAAAATAAATGAATGCTGTTTTAATCCATATCCCTGTGTATATTACCTGGCCTGCTAATTGAAAAAAGCATATTTGCAGCAGCATTTACGCATCTGTGTTCATACAGCTGGAGCAACACATAGTAGCATGTAATCGCTCTGAGGACACGCCGATAGTTAAGGCCATGCGAACAAGTTTAAATGAAACAAGCATTCTCATGTATGCGTTTCAACTGGGGTTCGCTGTATTCAGCGGCATAATCTCAAT
>NW_015506267.1:499096-499458 GCF_001515645.1 Sinocyclocheilus grahami | reverse complement strand
GCAAATCAACTGTTGCAGCGTGTTTCAGAACATCTGAAATCCACATCTAAAATAAATGAATGCTGTTTTAATCCATATCCCTGTGTATATTACCTGGCCTGCTAATTGAAAAAAGCATATTTGCAGCAGCATTTACGCATCTGTGTTCATACAGCTGGAGCAACACATAGTAGCATGTAATCGCTCTGAGGACACGCCGATAGTTAAGGCCATGCGAACAAGTTTAAATGAAACAAGCATTCTCATGTATGCGTTTCAACTGGGGTTCGCTGTATTCAGCGGCATAATCTCAATGTTACGGTTGTTTATTTCTAAGGTTGATGTTTCATTAGCTGTGTGAGTGTGCGGTTGATTTCAGCTGC